>NC_056745.1:461565383-461664661 GCF_019279795.1 Protopterus annectens
TATCCTCTTATTATCTTATTATTATCCTCTTATTTTCTTATTATTATCCTCTTATTATCTTATTATTATCCTCTTATTTTCTTATTATTATTATCCTCTTATTATCTTATTATTATCCTCGTATTATCTTATTATCTTATTATTATCCTCTTATTTTCTTATTATTATCATCTTATTATCTTATTATTATCCTCTTATTATCTTATTATTATCTTATTATTATCCTCTTATTTTCTTATTATTATCCTCTTATTTTCCCACAAACTAAAAGTACCCCTCTTCCTCCATACCAACATTTTTCCAGGTTATTCATTGTATCAGGCTGTGTAGTGCCATCTCTGATCCCACGTTTAGCTTCACACTTCCTAATGTTCACATTCATGTCTTCTTCCCTGTGACTGAGATTTTGCACGTTGCTCTTTGTAGTGTGCAATAATAGTAGTAGTAGTCACTTTCCATTGCTAGGAGCAAACAAAATACTCCACTCACAGAGAGAACACTGACAGTGCAAGGTTATAATGTCTTCCACACATTTAGACCAGCTACTACACAGACAGGGACAAAAGGTGGGGGTGCTTGATTTCTCCCTAAATCTCCCACAGTCTCATACCTATAACCCTTTACAAGCTCTCTTTAACTCCTTTTAGCTTCACTTTCTTTAACCGACTTAAAATTCCTAGAGCTATGCTCGCATGACTCAACCTGTAATCAATGTAAATATTTTGAATAATTTTCTACTTTCTACTTTGTGTATGTAAAGCAAGCATAATCTGATTCCTCAATAGATGTATTTTAACTGACAATCACTCTCAACACTCATTTTCCCTTGCATCAAAAGTAACTGAATCACCCTTAACTTCTCTCTTAACAGATTCTGCCAACTATGCTTGTTGTAAATTCTTATTTGTGCTTCTCAATACAATGTTATCGTGTATACTCCTGCATTTTATTGTAATTTAACTTGTATAATGCTTTCTTGGAGCTTTTCTCCCCAGGCCTCCACTGAAAACGGGTCATGTTGACCCAGTGGACTTCCCCGGTAACCAAACTGGAAATAAAAATAAATAAATAAATGCATTTCCATTGATTTCCATAAAAAACAAATATACCTCAAGGCTGGTCACACAAGACAATGCACTTGAGCTTCTCCATCTTCAAATCACCAGAGGCAAAATCCCATACCAGTTTCTTGCAAGCTATAGGTCCCTCTATGACCCAGGAAACACATACCATGTATTTAAATTTATTGGAAAAACTCAAAATCCAATCCAATACCATATTCATGGGTGACTTTAATTACCCCACTTTTAACTGGAAATTGTATATGACACCAAACATAGAGGTCCAGAGAATTTTGCATTTTATAAACAAAAACTCCCTGGACCAGATTGTCAATACACCAATCAGGCACTGCAATCATAATGGATTGGTCATCATTAATATGGGAAAGTGCTGCATACCCCCTAGTGCAATGTCCTCTCTGGTAAAGTCAGATGACAAATGGTCTCCTTCAAAGTAAAAATAAAACATGGGACCCCAGTTAGTCCTGCAATATCCAGCAACTACTCTAAGGCTAACTTCCTACTATTAAGTGATAACCTGGCAAAATTTCAAACCCACATAAACCCTGAGAACACTGCTGCCTTATGCAGAACTCTTCACAGAAACCCCATACAAGCATGTTAATCGCTGCATACAGACAGCTGTACCCACCAGGAAGAACTACAGGACTAACTCAAAAAAAAACAAGCCACCCTCGTGGAATCACAACATTAATAGGTTGTATAACAGAAGGAAGAAAATCATGGCAAAAATTAGGAGGTGCAGCAAACAGCAAGATAAAAGCACTCTCATCAAACTAAACAAACAACTCAGAGGACAAATAAAGTTTACCAAAGCCAAATTTGAGGAAAATTTGGCCTCCCAGGCCAAGGACAACTACAAGGCATTCTTTAGCTATATCCACAACCTCAAAGGCAATACACAATTGTGTGCAGAGCTCATTGTTAATGGAGCCACCTATACTGAGTCAGAAGATATAGCAAGCCTACTGTCCAACAAATTCAGCTCCAACGTTACCCTCCTCTCCCTTTCAACCTTCCCTCAGAAAATGCCATCAAATATAACTCCTCTTGTTATCACTAGGGAACAGGTCCTTAATGATCTCTCTAAGACCAAGAACACTGCATCAATGGGCCCAAACAATTTCCCAGGATGCCTACTAAATAACATGAAACATGGCCTATCAGGCCATCTGGAACTGCTATTTAACTGTAGCCTCCAAACAGCATTCATGCCTCATGAATGGAGAACAGCAACAGTCATCCCTCTGCTCAAAAGTAGGCCATCTACAGACGCTGCAAAGCCATGGAAAGAATTATCATGTTAATTATCAGTAATGACATAGGAAACCTCCAGACACCAGACCCCACCCAATTTGGTTTCATCAAAGACAGGTTATGCTGGCTCAGCCTGGTGGACTTGTTTGAGAAAGTCACCAAAGCAATGGATGAGGTGGAATGGTTCACACTGCCTACTTTGACCTGGCCAAGGCATTTGACACAAAACCACACTTGGGCATTGTTAACAAACTTAAGAGCTTAAATACAAACATTTATGTTACCCAGTGGATAGCTAACTGGTTCACAGACATGACCCAGAAAATTAGAATGGGGGAATCCAGCTCTACAAAGAGGCCAGTCACAAGTGGAGTCCCTCAGGGATCAGTCTTGGGACCACTCCTTTTTGGCATTCTCTTCTCTGAAATCAAGACCAATATAAATGGCCTCTGGTTAACTAAATTTGTAGGTGATTGCAAATTAGGAGCTGTCATTGAATCCCACACTGACACAAATGTTCTCCAGGAAGGGCTGACACAGACAAATAACTGGTGTCAGAGCCATGAACTAAACTAAATGTCAAGAAATGCATAATAGTATCCTTTGGGAAGTCATCCACCCCTGGTAACTATTATATTGACTACATACTCCTAAGAATTGACCCAGTAATCAGGGACTTGGGGACACACATAGACAGTAATCTAGCCTTTGAGTATCAAGTGTCTACATATTGAGGAAATCATTCTATGCTGTGTACCTTATAAGCAAAGGTATGGCATCTAGGTCCAAGGAAGTCATTGTTCCACTGTATTTGGCAATCATCAGACCTGTCATTGAGTACAATGCCCCTTTGGTCCATACCTAACCACCTCATATCCAACAACTGAAACATCCACAGAGGTTCCTCACTAACAGAAGACAGGACATAAGAAACATGTCATATGCAGACTGTCCATACCTCTCAACCTCTCAACACAAGAAATCTGGGCAAAGACAGAAATAAAGGGGGGACAAAAGCTCAAAAAAGGGACAGAATTTAAAAATTGCTCATATAAACTTAGAAAGTCCATAAAATAACAAGTTTTAAATTATTATGTATTTTCTGGAGGATATGAAATCTGTAACTCAAATGTCTGTAATTTTTTTATTATTTATGACTTGAACTCTCAATAATTTGCTAGAAAATCATAAATGTTATGAGAAAAGACCAAAACTATGAGGCACAAATTGGAACATTTTGCGAAAATCTGGACAGTTGAGAGGTATGAGACCATTTCAAAGCCCTATCCCTGCATTCTGTTTCCTACACGCAATTGAGGGGAGATCTATGCCTGGTATTCAAGGCATTATTAGACCCCACTCTGATGGACCTCCTGCATATCTGCAAAAGAAACAGCACCAGAATTACCCATTCTGAAGACTTAAATCTTTTCTGTGATATAAATAGGAACTGCTGGAGAGACAGGTATGTATCCCGGAGACTACACCTTTTCTGGAACAGGCTGCCCATCCATTTAAAGCAGAATTCCTCCCTAACCCAAATCAAGTGTAACTTGGACAGTTGGATGGGGAACAGGAAGTTCATTCCTGGTTTAGTAACTATGTCACTAATGGATACAGGCAACTTTGTAAATGGTTCATCTCCCAAGCCCCTGCTTACACTTGTCAAGGTACGAAAACTTGTGAGAGATTTAGAATGCATGGCTAGGCTTAAAAGGCCCTTGTGGTCATTAGCCTAGTAAACACCTATGAACCTATGAATCTATGAAATCTTCAGATCTTGCTAGCTAGGATATATAAGATTTTGTGTTTCTGCAGGTCATAGTGTACTTAAGGCATTAGAGCCCATTCCACATGGTATCCCAGGGCAGCAGACCCTTGAAACAAGACTTGAGCAGACGAGAATGCAGCTTTTCTTGAATTTAGTTTTTAACTGGTAAATATTGATCTCTGCTGTGTTTGGTACAACAAAATCCTTAGATATTTGAATGAGTAGGAAAGTATACACTGTATCCTGTTATATTCTGTTTTCAGAAAATGTTTCAACCTTAGCATGACACTAAACACTATCAAGTTTTTTCAAGTTAATAATAAGGCCATATTCTGGGAACCAGGATGCAAAGTTTACAAGATCATACTTTTAAGTTAACTTTCATGGTCTGATGTGTACTGGGAGCTCTGGGGAAGACCAAGTTGTCTTCATACATAATGGATCAAGAGAAATGTAGAGCCATGTGTAAGCTGTTGTCAAACACTGAAAAGAATAGTGGCCCTGGCACTGCCTTTCATCTTCTCTGATGACCCTCAGTGCTTCATGTATGGAAGACTGGTCCAGGACTGCCAGTCTTCTATGTATTTGGGATCTGTCTCTGCCTCCTACTTTCAGTAGAAATCTCTACAGCCATCATCTCTCCTTCTGTTGCCAGACCTCCCCTTCATTGTTCTCTGTTATGCAGCACATCATTCACTATTTAGGCCTCACTTCTTCCTTTCCTACATCAAGCACTATCATGAGCCATTTTTGTGCTGAGATGTAGTCCATGTGTTCTGCCTCTTATTATTCTATAATAAATATTGTGTCGACTGCTCTAGAAATACTTTAGACTCGCTTGAGAGTGGTAGGATATCATAACAGTGTTTAGTAGGCCACTTATTAGTAGGTTTAATTTTCTTTCATTACTGGAATAAATGAACAGAGTAATTGGTACCACCCTGACTGGAAGATTTTGAACACACATACGTGTTTTAAAAGAAATATTTGTACTGAAGTTGGGAAACTTCATAATGAAGTGTCTTGGTACAGAGGTTACAGCAGCTCCAAAATGTCTTTTAAAGTATTTTTGCAGCCCCCCACCCCCCTTACACAAACACACACAGTCTTAATTCTTTAGGTTATCTCAAAAATTCTTACAGAGAGCAATAGCAAACATTACTGCAACTTGATTTTTTATTGCCTTCCAATGCACCAGTGTGTCATAGGTTTTAGCATTGTATTATGTGTTCAAGTTGATCCATTTTTAATAAGAGCAAGTATGTAAACTGTCTGAGGTGAAAATATTGTTGGTAGTGTCCTGTGTGGTTGCATCTTAAAATATTGAGTATGCAAGTCAAGTTCACATGTTGTCAGCCTCTTAGCATTTCAAAGTTTGCTTTGTCCATGGTGCGTTCTATAAGGTGAAGTGGTATAAAGAGAGATAGGGTCCATTTTTTAGTTTCCTAAAACTTTTCCCTTTTTCTTGAAACCTTGTACAACTTCAAATAGGCATATATAGCGAATGGTGATGTGAAGCTCTAGTGCTGGGTCACTTCACCCCCCCCAAAAAAAAATAATTTGTAATATGTTGTTGTATGTGATTTTCTAAATCAGTTAGTTAATGAGATGGTACTTAAGAACTTTAGAAATGTCTATTACAGTGCTCTGTGTCTCCTCTAATTGAAACATGATGATTCTTTACAGATCCCTGTTTGAGGCCCCCAACATCTCTGATGTTCTCATATATTTGTATTGCTCCATGTACCATCTTTATGCTGCGTAAGACTCTTATTAGTATTGCTTATTGATTGTTATTTTATTAAATTGTTAACTATGGAAAGCCACCAGGATAAGAACTTCCTTTACCAAAGAGCAGTGCCTTGTAAAGTGACTTGCTCAGAGTGTCAGAGTGGCCAGATGGAGACTGACAGATTCAAACCTAGGGTTACAGGACGAGACTCTACAGCTTATAGCCTTTATCTTATGCAATAGCTAGCCTGATTTCAACAATGGGATTACTGATAAGGTTGAATAGGGGAAAAGACAATGTATTATACTTGGGAATTCAGGAAATTATATGATATCATGTCACATAGGAGGCTGGAGAGGAAGCTCAGGGGCAGGATTTCAGCTTGTAAATACTGTTAAGAAGTTGGTTGACACAGGGATTTGTTCTTTTACTTGCCTTAATTTTTGTATTGAATGGTGTTAGTTTTTGTGTGAATATTCCTAGCTGCTCCACTAGTAAATATTTCCTTCTCCACAGGATGCAACAATCTTAGAGATGATTGACATATTTAGGGGATACATGGAGAACAGTCTATTGCATGAAACCAAGTGTTTTTTACTTTTCTTTTAAATAAAATGTGGTTTAAAATTAGTGATTTCAACTAAAATCTGCAGTTCATTAAAATATGCATATCTGAACCAACCTATACCCACTGATAGATAATAAACACAGGGGTAAAACCAGAGGTGAGCTGCTTAAGTGTCTAAGCCATGGAGTAGACTATAATCATGTTTAGCAAATCAGTTATGATATACTAGAAAATGCAAGAATTACAATTATATGTTATGTAACATTATAAAAGATATAGTCAAAAGGACAAAATAACCTTTGGTGAGTCTTGGTAAATTGTCAAAGTGGTAAATAGCTGGACAGTTGAAGAAAAGTACAAAATGATGCCCTATGACTGTATATGGGTAGAGGAAAGAAAGATATAGCAGTGCCCATTTCCTGTAGGTTCCATTATGTAGTTCAGTAGGATGTGAGGATGCCCTGTGAGGGAGAAAACCAAGGAGGAACAGATGGGATCCTTCCACTATGCAGAGTGCCATTAAGACTAAAAATAGAATCTTCTTCTTCTTTTGGCTTTTCCCATTAGGGTTGCCACAGTGGAACAAAGGTCCACAAAAGGATTGGCAGTGGAGTTTTATGGTGTCGAGTTGCCAGCCCGGCACCCAGCCTTCCACAGAAGGCACACACATGCGCACACTCACACCAATACAGGGTCTAATCAAGATGCCCTTTGAAGACAAAGAAGGTGCAGCTGAAGTTTGCAAACTATAACTACTGTAAAGGTTTGCGGATTGTCAATGCAAGCTTAAGTGTGGAGAAAGGCTAAATGCACTGGGCATGTACACTTGTGGAATGAAGACTTGGCAATGACGCATCATGCCAGAGTTTAACAAAAGCAGACATAAAGGAAGGCACAGAATAAGTAGAGAGCATAGATGGAAGCTGAAAGTTGGAAGAATTAAATTTAATTTAAAGAAGTACTTTCTGACAGACAGGGTATCATTCCAGAATCATCCCACAGGAGAAATGAACAGACTTCAGGGTACTTAATAGCATCAAGGAACAATGTGTTGGGTAAAAGATGGGGGGATCAGAAAAGAAAAGAAAGGAGTGACAACATTATGAAAATATAGTGAACTGAATAAATTGCTTGCCTTTCTTCTTGCACTTACTGAAGGAATATTCATATGATTTTTTTCATTCACTATTGCTTTTATGCTACCTGTGTTTATAATGCAATAATTCTGTTGCCTTCTCTACTGCTATGATATCATGGGGCATTATAAAACAGATGGTTAAGAATTTAGGTATGGAGCAAGCTACAGGAGCAGATGAACATAAAGGTATGGAACTGACTACCAAATTATATTAAAGCAAGCATTAGTTTAGGTATGTTTAAGAACAACTTGGGCACTTTTATAAGAAATTACAGTTTTGATGTATTGGTAGGCTAAAAGGGCTTCATTGCCCAACCCCGAAATATTTATATGTGTGTAGGGGAAATATAGCTGAAGATTATTGTGTCACCATTCAGAATAGGTACCTGTAACATAATTGCCTTGCTTGTGGATATGAAACGAGCACTGAGCTGTTACTTGTTCCTTTAGCAAAAAAGTTTTTTTCTGCAACATTGGGGTATTGTTAAAATGTGATCATTAGAGATATCCATCTCTGTGACATTGAGTGACAGAGCCCTGACTATGACCCAAATGACCTGAGTTCAAATAGCACCTTGGGTGTTAGAAGAGCCAGGTGGGGTGAGGATGGGAGTGAATAACTTATACTATCTTGCTAATCCTGAGGAGCTATGATGTTCCTAGTCAGACCAACCTACTCCAGTGTATTTGTTGGCTTGAAAATTACCAGTGTTTCCAGGACCAGGGACATGTGCTTGGCAATCCCAAATCAGTGATGGCACCTTCATAGGCATGTGAATGGGAATGCACACACACATGTGCATGCTTTTGTAGAGGCGTGGGCATAAGATTACTCTGCTGTAACGAAGATGTTCACATCAGCCACCAGCAGTAGGGTTAGGGTCAAAATAAATATGCCATCATTGCTGACAACTGCACAAATGACCACTGCTGTCCACATGATGGCCTTTCTTCCCCTCACTGTGAAATATTTAGGATGGGCGAATGAATGGGTTAGGCTCATGGGGTGAGACTCTAGGCAACAAGTACAACAGGAAATAGCTTATAGAAAAATAAAATGTGATCAGTAGATATCACAAGCTTGCTGATTAATGACTGTGTGTTTAATGTTTGTGCTTTCTGTAAAACTGTAAAAGATCCAGTCTTATCTCTGTAACATTTATTATGTCCTACTACAAGCCTTAAAGAGTGATGATAGACACTCCACGCAAAACTGGAATGGCCCCAGGGTAATACATTGTTCGTAATGATATTCTCAAGTATGCTTCACGTAATTTAAATAAATCTTGAATCATTCATGTGGAAGATGTTACTTTTTTAAAAAATATAAAATGCAGAAAATGATCTATGTTAAAGTTGAATGAAAAACTCCATCTTCTGTATGAATGGATATTAAAAGGTGAATGTCAGGCCATCCATTTAAGGGAGCAGGAATGCTCTGGTCACCTTGACACTGCAAAAACAGTTCGGTTTTTCAAAGTGTTTCTGAAAAATTCCAGGAGAGCTACATATATCTACCTCTGTGCAGCTATCTGAAGTTGATGCGCCCTGTCTAGATGATGTCTTCATGACTTCTGCAATTTAGAATTAGCTAATATGAACTATTCAATCAAAATGTCATATTTTACCAGGTTTCAAATAATAATCAGTTTATTCTTTGTGTAGTAGTTAAATTACCCCAGTTTGACAGTCTCTGATTCTCTGATACTTTCAGTTTATTGCATTTCTAGTCCTTAGCAACATATATTTATTTAAACTGAGTATAACTTGAGATAAGACCAAAGACAGGCTTTTTTGCAATTATAATTGATTTTGTGTTAGGCTCAGTCTATTTACATACGTCTTACAATCATTACTCATTATAACACATTTTAGCACAGAACAACCACTACATACCTTAGTGTGGCAAAAATAATACATCTATATGCATGCACTGCAGGTTGCTGTCTGAGCAAGTACCACAATAACCTTTACAAAGAGAATTCCACATTTTCTGTCGTGATGACATCAATAAAGGAAATTGAAACTGTCATGCAAGATGAATTAACTGAAGTCTGTGGTATACAGCCTTTCTCAAGAAAATTGAACGTCTCTCATTTTGCATTCTGTTTCAGGCATGAGAAAGGAGTGATGAATTGTTTATTGTGAGCTGGTTATTGATACCAATTGACTTTCTTGCAGACTTTAGTCAGAAAATCAGTGAATTCCTCAAATTAAACTGATTTACCAATATAAAAATGTTTTTCACAATTAATTACATATGAACAAAGCCTTCTATTTTCTTATAGTTTCTTGTAAAATTAAGTGTTAAGCAAAGAACTGTACTGCAAGCTTTATAGCAAACGTTATGTCAGTGATCATTGATAAAGTATACGAGTCTGTATAATATTAGCTGTATCTTACTATAATGGGATACTGTAAGTGTTTTTGTTTCTGATACTTCGATTACAACTAATATTATTGTTTTTAGCTGTATACTTCTTCATTTGAATGTAATACTGAGATAAATGAAATATGCTGAATTAAAAACAAATAGACAATCACTTTGATAGCATATTTACCAAAGACGAAATGTAACAGTGTTCAACATGATAGAAGTGTACAACATATATCTTCTATCAGTGATTAATAATTTTTATTTATGCTGTCACCAATTTGATGAAATTGCTTTGCTCCTTGCAAACTGTGCTATCATAAATTGTTAGTTTTTGATTCATTGGTATATTGTCACAAGCAGAAATGCTGGCATAAAAATAAAGTGGTTAATTTTATGGTTTAAGCTAATGGGCTGGGATTTGCAAACAAATTACTTTACTTTGTGCATGCTTACTTTCTTTGTGTGTACCCAGGTATAATATCTGATCAGAATTTAAAGATATACCTGTCTCATGAACCCTGAGAACCTCCCTATACAATGTGCATAGCTCATTAGCTGGGTGATAAGCAAATTGCCTCTGCTAATGGTACATGCAACTCAAAATACATCCAGTTGGTAAAGGGTGAAAGTTCAATGCACACCATGAAGTCTTGGCCTACCATCTCTGGATCTGACCCATGCAACCTGCTTCTGTTTCTACACTGAGGGAAAAACTGCAGCTGTACTGTAACATTAAAGTAATGGATTAAATAGAAGGTTTTGTTTATTTTTCATTGTACATTGTGTACATGAATAAATGTAAAGACACATGTTGACTTTTTTTTACATTATCTTCTCATTTAGGAAGCCTTTCCATTTTTATATTTTTCATAACAGCTATAAAGCTAAGTCCCAAAGTTCTCTAGCAGGCTTGTTAAGCTGTGCCAGTGTGTGTGTGTGTGTGTGTGTGTGTGTGTGTGTGTGTGTGTGTGTGTGTGTGTGTGTGTGTGTGTGTGTGTGCGCGTGTGTGTGTGTGTGTGTGTGTGTGTGTGTGTGTGTGTGTGTGTGTGTGTGTGTGTGTGTGTGTGTTTGTGTGTGTGTGTGTGTGTGTGTGTGTGTGTGTGTGTGTGTGTGTGTGTGTGTGTGTGTGTGTGTATGTGTGTGTGTGTGTGTGTGTGTGTGTGTGTGTGTGTGTGTGTGTGTGTGTGTGTGTGTGTGTGTGTGTGTCTGTGTGTACATGTGTATGTACGTGTGCATGTGTGTGATGTATTTAGTAGGATGGCGGTGTTTGGTCCCTTTAAATGGGCTAGGTTAGAAGGGTCATGTGAACTTCATATCATAAATGGCCATTCTGTATAGACAAACCAGTGAGAGCTCGAATGACAGATTTGCTACATAAACTAAACAAAAAACAGGCACAGGAAATGGCACGGTAACTATAACAAGTGCAAACAAAAAATAAATAAAAAAGATACAGAGCCTGCCAGGCTGAAAGGCAAACAAACACTTTATTAACCAAAGATACAGGTAAGCGCTTTCGCAATTAACTTATCGCTTCATCAGACATATTTCTGCAGAATGTCCAGATTTTTGCCTTATATTTTTGGTCCATTTTTCATAAAATTGTGGTTTTCTGGTAAATTAGTGGTAAATCATTTAAGAATGAAATTGGAAAATAATGACAGACATTTGAGTTTCAGACTTCATACTCTTCAGAAAATTCATGCTAATGCAAAACCTGTTATTGTATCAACTTTGTTATTAAGTTGATAAGTTTGTGAGAGCAATATTTTAAAAACTGTCCCTTATTTTAACCATTTGTCCCACTTTTATTGATGGCTTTGCACAGATTTCTTGCTCTAAGAGGTTGAGAGGTATGACCAGACAACATCCTAGGCTGCATTTTACACGAACTTCAGAATGAACTGGCTCCCCACTTAAGCACCATGTTCAATAATAGCCTCGCATCAGGCTTTTTGCCCACTGAATGGTGCACAGCAACAGTTATCCCACTCCACAAAGGGGGAGCCACAACTGATCCCAGGAACTATAGACCTATTAGCCTAATGAGCCTGGTCTGCAAAGCCATGGAACGTATCATCATGGAACTCATAAACAAAGACAGTGGTAACCTCCAAACTCTGGATCCCACCCAGTTCGGGTTTGTGAAAGGCAGATCATGCCTCCTGAACCTGATCGACTTCTTTGAGGCAGTCACCAAAGCCATAGATGAGGGTAAGGTGGTTCACACAGCCTATCTTGACCTCGCCAAGGCTTTCGACACCATCCCCATTCTGGAATTATAGCTAAACTCAATAAACTAGGCATAAATCCCTACGTCACAAGATGGGTTGCCAACTGGCTCACTGACAGAACCCACACTGTAAAAGTTGCAGACTCCAAATCTGACCTCAAACCAGTGACAAGTGGAGTACCACAGGGTTCCGTCCTGGGACCGCTCCTGTTTGGTATCTACTTCTCTGAAGTACAGGCTAACACAGAAGGCCTCTGGCTAACGAAGTTCGCAGATGACTGCAAACTAGGAGCCATAGTCAAGTCCCCAAATGATGTGAACTTCCTAAAGAAGGGCCTCTCTGAGACAGATGCCTGGTGTCAGAGCCATGGCCTCAAGCTCAATGCCAAAAAGTGCAGTGTCATCCCCTTTGGTAAAAACTCTGTACCCATGAACTACCACATAGGCAGCAATCTACTTAACACTGAATGAGTGATAAGAGACCTTGGGACCCAGGTGGACAGTAGTCTCTCCTTTGATAGTCACATCGCCACAGTAGTCAGGAAGTCCTTCTACGTGGCACACCTCATCATAAAAGGGTTCTCATCCAGGAAAAAAAGAGGTCATCGTTCCCCTCTACTCGACACTCATTAGACCCACTATAAAGTACAATGCCCCTTTTGGAATGTACCTCACAAGACATCTGCAGCAGCTGGAAAGGCCACAGAAGTACCTCACAAAGAGGATTACTGGACTCAAACAAATGCCCTACACTGACCGCCTCAAAAAACTCCAGCTTTACTCCGTAGCATATCACCTAATCAGTGGTGATCTCTGCCTAACATATAAAGCTATGTCAAACCCAGAGCTGTTGGACATGCTACACCTAAAGAAATCCCAATCCCTCCGAGCTACATGCTCTAGGGACCTAAACCTTGTCACCACAATAAACAGGACATGCTGGAGGGATAGATTCCTATCCCAGAAACTTCCCATACTCTGGAACAGGCTACCCATCTATGTCAAGCAAAGTTCTTCATTAGCACTCTTCAAGAAAAATCTTGATGAGTGGATGGGAAATAGGAAATACACCCCGGGGATCACTTCTGTGTCTGCTCGACAGTGGCACAGGAAAATAACTTTATTGGGTGGCATAAGCCAGGGAACCTTGTTGGCTAGGCTTGCGTAGGCCCTTGGGCCGATAGCCTAGTACCTACCTATGAACCTATAAACCTATGATAGTCAGGTATTGTATAGTTAATGACAGCAATACTATATCTACAGAGACTGTTAGTATTAAACAGCAGTCTGTTAAACAAAGAATGCCCGAGAGAATACCAATGGAGTGTGACAATGCTGAATGATTATTAGTTAGAAGGGCAGAATCAGCTTTTTATTATTGTGCAAACAACAGACTTATGAAATATGCTATTATAATAGCAAAGAATTTCTTGGATTATTGGTCTCGGGAAGCATGATTACACTTGTGAAATCACAATATATTTACAAAACATAAAGGAAACAGCAAGCAGAAAATTAAAGTCATGTATGTATATGGGGATGAGAGGGAATATTCTATAACATAAGCAGAAATGCAAAATCGTTTAGGCAAAGTTTTGCATCCTGTAGGCCTCATGAGTAATCTGTGGACATAATATTCCCTGGTTTAAAGAACTATGGAAAAGGTTCCTTCAGATAGGGCAGAAGCAGTGCCCCAAAAAAAGAGAAAAATGCAGGACTAGAAGACACAAAGTAAGTCAAGATTTGACTCTCGGAGGAAGAGGTAACATAAATCCAGTATTATACAACTCCCCCCCCCCCCGTTAATATTCAAAAACGTGCACGCTGATTGGTCAGCGTGCACGTTGTAAATCAGAGTTATAGTAATGGAAAAAGGTCTGGTCGCCCGGACTTTTTCCATTACTATAACTCTTTTTTCTCACTGTTTCGCTATGTTAAACGAGTTTAACATAGCGAGACAGCTTTAAAAAAAGCAACGGAGATTCTCTGTTGCTTTTTTAAAGCTGTCTCTCTATGTTAAACCCATTTAACATAGTGAAACAGTTTGTAAAAAGCAACGGAGATCTTGCTTTCTCCGTTGCTTTTTTCAAAACTGTCTCGCTATGTTAAATGGGTTTAACATACTGAGACAGCTTTAAAAAAAGCAACAGAGATTCTCCGTTGCTTTTTTTAAAGCTGTCTTGCTATGTTAAACCCATTTAACATAGCGAAAACAGTTTTTAAAAAGCAACGGAGACCTTGCTTTCTCCCTTGCTTTTGCCCACAGCTCTGATGTACTGCATAGGCATACTCATGCGCAGTACATCAGAACTGCTGCAGAATACCAGACAGCTGCGGAAGGGCAGCAAGGAGGCATTATACAATGCCATTATTTAAGAAAAGTTATTATTTTTTTCTTAAATAATGTCATTATAATAATAACCACTTCTGGGTGTGGATAATGCTGGATTTACCCATGGTTGGCTTTGTTTGGCCACTCGAGCTTCACCCTCGTGACCAAACCATGCCAACCGTGGGTAAATCCAGCATTACCCACACCCAGGCGTGGGTTATTGCTATAATAATTCTTGTCAAAGACTCCTGCTAAAATACTGAAGAAAGACAATATAGGCGATGATAGGGAGAGTGAGTGTCACCAAAAAAATGCAATAGTTAAAATAATAAAAGAAGCCAACAGCTACATCTAGCAGTTATGGCAGTGGACTAATGCTCCTGCTTCTTAATAACCTGCTTCCTGTACAAACGGTTCAGGGTTTGAATCTTTTGATCTTCATTATCTACTGTGTGACCCTGAGTAAGTTACTTTACCAGAAGTGCTTTGGGGCAATTGGGAATTTGGGCTAAGCACCTTAATGGTATCCTAGATTGCATGCCTAGTAACTACCTACAAATTATAAAGAATGACAGAAAAAACCTCAAGTAAATAATACATTAAGTGAAACAGGAACAGAAAAAGAGAAAGGAGCAGATGGGTCTCATGTTGACAGAAAAGAAGAGAAAAGAAAAAAGGAAACCTAAACCAAGTCTCAAGCTTGTCTCATTTCCACCAATGCAGAGAATCATCCAGAAACAGAAGAAGATTCCAGCTGAAAGGCAGATAAAACTATCAGTGAGGAAGAAAAGAGAATAAGGAGGAAATATCAGAGGATGTCTTTGCAATTGCAGGGGGTGAATATGATTTGCTGCCACGTTATTGATTATTTAGCTATATCCGGACAGCATAGCAGTACCCAGTGGTATACTCTACATAGTTACCAGTGATACAGCTCTTCCACAACCTTTCGTATACAAGGAAAAATACATAGATGAATGATGTTTTCCATACTCATACTCAAAATCAGTGTTCATGGTATATACAGACAAATTCTACATGGAGAGTATACCCACTAACTCACAGTGCCTAACATGCATGGTAGTTGCCATATCCCTGAGTTGTAGAAACTGGCCCAGGCCAGGTGGATGTGGACCAGGAGGGATCACGGTGGGGGTTGGGGGGCTGTGGAAGGTCTGCATAGAAACATATTATCCATTTATCACCTCACCACATGCCCACATCAGTGAAACCTTTGCCTGACATACCCCTGAGATTTTTGATAACAACATATTGCGTGCCCTGGTGGGTCTACTTTACATTACCGAAATTCCGTAAAACCAAAGACAAAATGCTCGAGAACAGAATAATGAAACTTACAATGCCAAACTGAGTCTTTTTTCCCAGGGCAAGTAAACAATTGCCCAAAACTACACTACAGCACACCATACTATTTAAACCTACCTACGTGGGGGGCTACACCCACCATACCCCGCTAAGTAAATATACCAACTTGGGGATCGCACTACAGTGGGGAAAAGGGCATTAAAAAAAGGTGTAGTTCAGCATTGTAAGTTTCGTTATTCTGGTCTTGAGCATTTGGTCTTCAGTTTTTACAGAATTTCAGTGATGTAAAGTAGACCCATCCTGGTACATAGCAAAACACTTTACAGTGCTTGCCAAGCACCTGCTGATAGCTGTCTAGGTTGGCAATGATTTCTTCCATGCCTGTGGTACAGCACAGTGCCATTAGATACATGCTGGTTTACATAAATAGTACTGCTGTCAAATTATACATGGCATGCCTTTAACCTTGTCCCATACAGCATGTTCACAGGTCCACAGCCTCATTCCTCATGGTATAGTATGTCCAATATTCCATAGTATGTCCAACATCCCCATCCTACCACAGTACCACTCTAGCCTAAATCCCAACCCCAGCTAATAAATGGCCATTGCTACATTGACACTGCACATTTGCACACACATTATATAATAGAGACATGTTAGTTTATATAACTAGACAATAGTGTTGGATTAAGCACAGTAATATATCTAACAGCAAAGTTGTATACCAGTAAGTACTGATATGACTGATCATTAAAAGATTCATAATACTAATTTTTGTGTGAGTACTTGACCCTTACCTCTTCCCCTGCCCCTTTACGGATATCATTTTTTTAATATTTTCTGCATCATCTGCTATGGCTATGCCAGTGGTATGACGTTGGTCCCTTCTCTGCCATTCACTCTGACCTGCACACCATCTGCAACATGGAGATGTCCCTACTGGCTTATAGTTGTCACTCACTGGAAGGAAACACTCCAGTGATGCTCCTAAGGGTGTCAGAATTTGTCACTCTGTGGGAGTTGGCAGAGGTGGTGGGAGAGTTGGTGGATTAGTGGCTAGAAGCCCGTATTGGTCACCTAGAGAAGGTCTTAAAGAAACTTACAGAGTCACATCTGTACCTGGCATTGCCATCACCACCACCACCACCACCTCAGCCAGGACCCATTGGGGAAGGTGGTAATAGTTGTGATTGACCTATTCCTGGGCACAGACCATGCAACATGATGTCAGAAGCAGGATACCCACCCTGTCCCTCAACCTGGTGCTCCTTTTATTCTGTAAAACCTCACCCCCTATTTATTGTTCAGTTCTTCACATCACCACCTGTCTTCTCTCTGTCTGAATGCCAGTTGCCAGTATATCCGTTGTCAAACCCCTCACCTTTGTGTGAGCACCTCCCCTGTTGATGTTTGCCTGTGCTTTACAAATGTGCATTTGTATGCCCCTGCTTCCATAGCTTTATCCTCTTTCCATCCCCTGCTATCCCCTTATGTCCTTCCCCATTTGCCCTTCTTAAAAAGGGCACCTGCCCCACAAAAAAGTATACTCTTCTTACCCCTCCCTACTCCCAGTTTTACCTTGTTTATATCTTTGTGTGTATACCTCTACCTCTGCAGGGGCATTCCTCTTTTCTGACTTTTTATACACACATTTCCTCCCCATTTCAATCAATAAACTATATAGAAACATTGTTGAAGCTACTTGCTGTGTCTTCCAGCCATTCTCTTAGCTTGATGAAGTACATACAACATGTGCGTGCTACTGACGCACTGCTGGTATTCATGACCTTTCTAGCCACAGTTGTGGAAATCACTCTCTAACTGCTGACCCTGTCATTTCTGCAAAAGGGATTCTTAATTAATTGCTTCTTGGGACACAAGATTCCTGTTTGTTAATTGATAATTACCTGTAAGTCACACTGTCCTTCTCAGCTTCTCAACAGTAGTATACGCGTAATTGTGAAAGGAATGTTTCAGAATCTCAGAGATGTACTGGAATTAAGTAACTGCTAGTGAGATAGAGCTAAATTTATGAAAGACTCCCAAAGGTATTAACATTTTTGCACCATGATTTAGCAAAAGTAACTATATGCATACCCCACAAAAATGGCACCAGCATGGTTAGCAATGGGGAAAGCTATACTCATACTTAACATCAAATGTGCAAATCATTATAAGAATTATCAAACAATAACTTGTCTTCCTATAGCTGTGGTGGTGATGCTGCGGTAGCGCTGTTGCCTGACAGTAAGACATTGTCCCGTTCGATTCTCAGCTACAGTGTCTTCTGTCTGGAGACATGCGTGAATGGGCGTACCTTCGTTGAAAGTTGTGCAACAGGGCTGGTAACTCGGCATGTAAAAATCTACTGCCAATCATTAGCGGACCGGAGTTCCACTGTGGCGACCCCTAACCAGGAAAAGCCAAAAGACACAACAACAGGAAATGATGAACACAAAGTCTAGCCATCTAGATAAAACTATAATCATGGCATTAGAGCAGTATGGGAATAAAAATATTCATATGGAACTAAAAGTCATCTACTAAACCAAGCCATAATGGAAACCAGTAAAAAGAATGGGGATGTCAGTAAGGCATGGATAGATTACAAACAAAACAAAAAAAGCATTTGGCAGAATTCAGACAACTGGAGTACAGAATACCTACAAACGTGTAAGGCTAACTACTACTCAATGAATTATCTTGCAATTACTATGAAAAAGTTGCAAACCACTTTGCAATTGGACCATAAAGGCCAAATTACTATTTAGAGTGTAATAATCCAACATGGTGTATTCCATGATTCTTTGTCACCATTATTGTTTTAGTGTGCCCTTAATTCATTTAGCTGTACAGACCATGGCTATACTCTGACTTCCAACAAAATAATCTTGACAAAAGATATCTCATCTGCAGAGGATCTAAAACTGTACAGCTCATATGACAAACAAATTAAAGCACAAGTAATGCCCTATCTATAGCTCAGGTAACCCAGTTTCAATTAATGACGTGGTCATCTGAGGCACTGGCAGGGAATGATAGGTATATTCATCCCAGGGGGAGAGCAGTTATCCAGGAATTACTGCCATATGATCCCTGGTGGTGTTTGGGAATGCAGAGGGGGCTGTAGTCCAAGGAGGGGAAGGGGCAGACACTGGCTGAGCTGCTGCAGAGGCAGGTAAGATGCCTGCATTTTCATATTGTTTTCCAACCCATCAGACATACCAGCAAATGCAGGGGGGAAATGAGGGCAGGTAAAAAAACAGAAAAACCCTCCAGAGCAGTGAATGATGCCTATTGTTGTGGTGCTCTTAACTTCTGCAGGCTTCAGCCATGTTAGATTGAGTCCTGGCGGGATTAAGAGGTGTAGACAGACACAACATAGGATGGGGGCACTGGGAAGTGCTAATGGACAGCTGTGTAGGGAGACAAGAAAAACACTGAAAGTACAGCTACAAGTTGTTAAAACTGTTTCAGATGACATAAGAATGCCATTCAATTTTGATAAATGGGCAAAAACACCAATTGGAAAATAGAAGTATTAAGAAAATGTCAAACTTGAGGAGGAATTTGATATAAAACAATTAGAACAAGAGGGAATATATAAATATCTAGGAATAAATGAAAGGACAGTAACATATCATGGACAAATGAGAACAAAGCTTAGTAAAGAGCATTTTAGAAGACTGAAACCAATACTGAAAACTGTTTTGACATCTAAGAAAAAAATTCAAGCTAGAAATCAACTTGCACTCCCTGTCATAACTTACAACTTAGGTGTGATTGACTGGCCCCAAAAAATATTGGATCATCTTGATAGGAAAGCAAGAAAACGGCTTTATACCTATAAAACAATAAACAAAATAACAGTGTTTGCTAAGATTATTTCTCTCTCAGTCTACAGGAAGTATAGGCCTCCTTGAAATTGATTATGTTTGCATGTGATTGTGATACTACATACATATTTATTATATCATCGGATCCAAATATAGTGAAAATTCTACACCATGAAGAAAATGTGTAAAATGACTTCTTTGCTCAGGTTAGAAGAAACATTTTAGAAGAGAGCTGGCATTGAAATCTAATCAGAAGTGGAAAAAAGCAGGTAGATTCAAAAAGTGGAGGAAAAAAAAACAGAAAGAATGCAAAATACATGATCAGAAAACAAGATAATAAAACTGGAAAGCCCACAGATACAGTGAAAAGTACCGAAAACTGTTGGAATAAACGTTATGTTGATAAGACCTGACACACAACTGACTTAGATGAAGTAAATTTAAAATAATACATGAAAGGTTAATAATGGCAGTTCTAGATAGTGCAGTATGTATGTAATAGTTCAAAAAATCCCATATAAAAGATAGGAGATATAGACAAATATGGGTTCTACAACACATAACTACACACAGCTGCACATCTTGTTAGAAGCTAAGATATGCTTACGGCTGAAGGTCTGCATAATGAAAGACAGCAATATTTATTCCAGCGACTACACCGACAGGGATTAAAGGTCGTGGTGTCTCGATTTACATCAAAAATAAATATACCTCAAGGCTGGTCAAACAGGACAATGCACTTGAGCTTCTCCACATTCAAATCACCATAGACAAAATCCAATACCACTTCCTTGCAAGCTATACGCCTCACTCTATGACCTACGAAATCCATACCAAGTATTTAAATTTACTACAAACACTCACCATCCAACCCAATACCATATTCATGGGTGACTTTAATTACCCCACTATTAAATGGGAATCATATATGACACCAAACATACAGGCACAGAGATTTCTGGATTTTTTAAACACAAATTCACTGGACCAGATTTTCAATACACCAATCAGAGGTGCAAACATACTGGATCTGGTCCTCGCTAATATGGGAGAGTGCTGCACAGCCCCTAGTTTAATGTCTTCTCTGGTACAGTTAGACTACAAAATGATCTTTGAAGTAAAAATAAAAACTGAACCCCAGCTAACTCTGGAGTATTCAGGAACTACTCTAAGGCTATCTTCCTACTATGACCTGGCAAAATTTCAACCCCCCATAAACCATGAGAACACTGCTCGCTATGCATAACTATTCATAGAAACCCTATACAAGCATGTTAATAGCTACATAAAGGAATCTGTACCCACTAGGAAGAATTACAGAACTAACTAAAAAAATAACTCGCCCTGTTGGAATCACATCATGAATAGACTATATAACGGAAGGAAGAAAATCATGGCAAAAATTAGGAAGTGCAACACCCAGCAGGATAAAAGCACTCTCATCAAACTAAACAAGCAACTCACAGGTCAAATAAACCAAAGCCAAATTTGAGATAAAACTGGCCTCCCAGGCCAAGGACAACCACAAGATATTATTTAGGTATGTCTGCAACCTCAAAGGCAGTACATAATTGTATGCAGAGCTCACTGTAAATAGAGCCACCTATACTGAGCCAGAAGAAACAGCAAACTTAATGGTTGACAAATTCAGCTCCAACTTTACCCCTCTCTCTCCCTTAACCCTAGCCCTAAGTGGCATCCTGCCATCATCCAGAATGATACCACAGTACAAGGACAAAATGATTGACTTCAATAATTGGCTAAGCTTCTGGTGTAATTCTAAGGGGATCCAGTATCTGTCTGCCTGGGATGACATGATTGACAAACCACGATGCTTTGCCAGAGATGGCCTGCACCTGTCGCCCCTGGGATTCCGGATACTGGCTAAGGCTCTAGCCACCCCTATAGTGCCTTTTTTTAGGCAAGGTTCAAATAACAAATTCACCACCATAACAGGTACAAGCAAGAAGAATCTGAGGGTATTGCTACTCAATGCTAGAAGTCTAAACCTCAAAATGCACTCAATCGAGGCACTCCTTAAAATGGAGAACATCGACATCTGTGCAGTGACAGAGACCTGGTTCAAGGCTCCAGAGAGTACCCCTGCATTACCAGCCTATAATTCATACCACACCTTTCGGCCACCTAACCTGGACCGAAACACCAAAGGTGGAGGCGTGTCCATATTCATTAAAGATATCCACACCTGCTAGTTGCTCAGCATAATGCATCCGAGATTATCCAAGTGAAAGTAACTCTGGGCAAGACCACAATCCAAATTGTAGCTTGCTACGGATCTCCCACCATGCCCCAGGATTCCCACTCCTCATTTCTTGATAAACTGGAAAATATTAGGGTACAACCTAACACCCTAATAATGGGCGATTTCAACCACCCCATCATTAACTGGGGAAACTACTCATGTACCAACTCTTGTGCTCAACTTTTTCTGGAATTCATAAATTCCAATGCCTTGTATCAACTTATCCACACCCCCACCAAGGGCAGCAATATCCTAGACCTGGTTATTACCAACATGGGCAACCGGTGCTCCACACTAGAGGTCAAATCCTCGTTGGTCAGAACCGACCACAAGCTAATCACCCTAGACATCCACATCCCTCCCCCAACCCCCATTAGGGAAATCACAGTAAAAAATGTCTCCAAAGCCAACTTCACGCTTCTTAAGACAGAAGTGGCAAACTTCCCAACACCCATGCTGATGGATAATAGAGGTATAACTGCTGAATCCTACATAAATGCACTTTATACGCATTTACACAAGTGCATGGATTGTGCAATCCCTAACAGAACCAAGATGCTATCCTCCAAAAAAAGGAAGCCAATCTGGTGGTCCCCTGCCATAAACAAACTCTACAACAGAAGAAAGAAACTGTTGCAAAAAAGAGTAAAATCCCATGATTGGAGAAACTCCCTGGTCAGCCTCAGTAAGAAGCTGAGATCCCTCATAAAATCCTCCAAAGCTAGTTACGAAAACAAAATCACCACTGACTCTAAAGACAACCACAAAGCATTCTATAGCTATGTCAAGAATCTCAATGGCAACACTCAGATCTGCTCTGAGTTACAGCACAATGGCACTAAATATACAGAACCAACTGATATTGCCAATATCCTGGCAGATAGGTTCAGTGCTAACTTTAACCCCCTATCATCCCCTAAAGGGCCCATCTCTATACCAGAAGAATGCAATGTTCCTGTAATCACGGCTGCACAAGTAAAAAACATACTATCCAAAGCCAGGAACACAGCATCCATTGGGACCTGACAACATCCCAGGCTGTGTTCTACATGAGCTACAGAACGAACTGGCACCCCAACTAAGTACCATGTTCAATCATAGCCTCACCTCAGGTTATGTGCCCACTGAATGGCGCACAGCGACAGTTATCCCACTCCACAAAGGAGGGGCCACCACGGACCCCAGAAACTACCGCCCCATTAGCCTAACAAGCCTGGTCTGCAAGGCTATGGAACATATCATCATGGAACTTATAAACAATGACATTGGTAATCTCCAAACTCAGGACTCCACCCAGTTTGGGTTTGTAAAAGGCAGATCATGTCTCCTAAACCTGATAAGACTTCTTTGAAGCAGTCACCAAAGCCGTAGATGAGGTAAAGTGGTTCACACAGCCTATCTAGATCTCGCCAAGGCTTTCAACACCATCCCCCACTCACTAAACTAGGTATAAATCCCTATGTCATAAGATGGGTTGCCAACTGGCTCACTGACAGAACCCCCACTGTGAAAGTAGCAGACTCCAAATCCAACTTCAGACCAGTGACAAGTGGAGTACCACAGGGTTCAGTCCTGGGTCCTCTCCTGTTTGGTATCTACTTCTCTGAAGTACAGGCTAACACAGAAGGTCTTTGGCTAACAAAGTTCACAGATGACTGCAAACTAGGAGCCATAATCAAAACTCCAAAAAATGTGGATATCCTACAAAAGGGCCTCACTGAGACAGATGCCTGGTGTCAAAGCCATGGCCTCAAGCTCAATGCCAAAAAGTGCATTGTCATCCCTTTTGGTAAAAACTCTGTACCCATGAACTACCACATAGGCGATAGTCTACTTAACACTGAAAATGTGATAAGAGTCCTTGGGACACAGGTGGACAGTAGTTTCTCCTTTGATAATCACATCGCCTCAGTAGTCAGGAAATCCTTCTACATGGCACACCTCATCACAAAAGGTTTCTCATCCAGGAAAAAAGAGGTCATTGTTCCCCCCTACTCGTCACTCATTAGTCCCATTATAGAGTACAATGCCCCTTTTGGTATGTACCTCACAAGACATCTACAACAACTGGAAAGGCCGCAGAAATACCTCACAAAGAGGATTACCAGCTTCAAACAGATGCCCTATGCAGACCGTCTCAAAAAACTGCAGCTTTACTCCATCGCACATCACCTACTCAGAGGCTATCTCTGCTTAACTCACAAAGCTATGTCAAACCCAGAGCTTTTAGACATGCTCCACGTAAAGAAATCCCAATCCCTACAAGCCACATGCTCTAGGGACCTAAACCTTGGCACCACAACAAAACAGAACATGCTGGAGGAATAGATTCCTGTCCCAGAGACTTCCCATACTCTGGAACAAACTACCTATCTATATCAAACAAAGCTCCTCATTAGCGCTCTTCAAGAAAAATCTTGATGATTGGATGGGAGATAGGAAATTCACCCCCGGGATCACTTCTGTGGCTCTGCTCAACAGTGGCACAGTTAAATAATTTTCTTGGGTGGCAAAAGCCAGGGTACCTTTTGGCTAGACTTATATAGGCCCTAGGGCCAATAGCCTAGTACCTACCTATGAACCTATGAACCTTCCCTGAGGAAATACCATCAAATATAACTCCTCATGCTATCACTAGGAAACAACTTAATGCTCTCTCTAAGGCCAAGACCACTGCATCAATCGGCCCAAACAATATCCCAGGATGCTTTCTAAATTACATGAAACATGACCTATCAGGCCCTATGGAATTGCTGTTTAACTGTAGCCTCCAAACAGGCTTCATGCCTCATGAATGGAGAACAGCAACAGTCATCCCTCTGCACAAAGATGGGCCATTTACAGACCCTGGAAACTACAGACCCATAAGTCTCAATAGTCTCATATGCAAAACCATAGAAATATATATCATTGAAATGATCAATAATGACATAGGAAAACTCCATACATTGGATCCAACCCAATTTGGTTTCATCAAGGGCAAATCATGCCTTCTCAACCTGGTGGACTTTTGTAAGGAAGGTCACAAAGCAATAGACAAGGGCAAAATGGTTCATACTCCCTACCTTGACCTGACTATGGCATTTCTATAGCATTTAACACAATTCCCCATTCAGGTAATGTTGACAAACTTAAGAGGTTAGGTACAACCCCTTATGCCACACAGTGGATAACCATCACAGACATGATCCAGGAAGTTAGAATTGTGGAGTCTGCCTCTACAAAGAGGCCAGTCACAAACAGAGTCCATCAGAGTTTGGTCCTGGTACCACTCCTTTTTTGGCATTTACTTCTCTGAAGTCAAGGCTAAAGTCAACGCCCTCTAGCTAATGAAATTTGAAGATGATTGCAAATTAGGAGCTGTCATTGAATCCACCACTGGCACAAATATTCTCCAGAAAGGGCTGACACAGACAAACAACTGGTGTCAGAGCTGTGGACTAAAACTAAATGCCAAGAAATGCATAATTGTATCCTTCAGGAAGTCATCCACCCCTAGGAACTGTCATATTGACAACATTCCCCTAGGAGTTGACCCAGGAGTCAGAGACTTGGGGAAATACATAGACAGTAATCTATCATTTGACCATCACCTGTCTACAGCAGTAAGAAATCATTTTATGTTGTGCAACTTACAAAGGTATGGCATCTAGGTCCAAAGAAGTCATTGTTCCACTGTATTCGGCATTCATAAGATCTATCATTGAATACAATGCCCTCTTTGGTATGCACCTAACCAGGCATATCCAACACCTGGAACATCCACAGAGGTACCTCATTAAAAGAATACAGGGCATAAGTAACATGTCCTATGCAAACCACCTCAAGGCCCTATCCTTATATTCTGTCTCCTACAGGCTGTTAAGGGGAGATCTATGCCTGTCATACAGGGCATTGTCAGACCCAACTTTGATGGACCTCCTACTTATCTGCAAAACAAGCAGCACCAGAATTACCCATTCTAAAGACTTAAACCTTGCCTGTGATATAAACAGGACCCACTGGAGTAACAGGTATATACCTGAGAGACTACCCCTTCTCCGAAATATACCCCCCATCCATGTGAAGCAAAGTTCCTCCCTAACCCAATTCAAATGTAACTTGGACAATTGGACAGAGAACAGGAGCTGTCATTGAATCCCCCCCTCCAAAAGCAACACAGAAGGCTTCATCCTTGATTGGATATTGGTCAGCGATTCAAACATAATATCCTCAGTTGGTACTCTCCCTAACATACTGAGTGATCATCTCCCTGCTTTCATAATTAGAACTTCCTCCTTCCTTCATAATGAACATACCTACAAACAATCTCAAAACTTAAAAACTTTGACCCTCAGTCATTTATTGACATACTAAAACAAATGAACTGGAGTACTCCAAAATCCATTCCTCTCGATGATGCAGCAACTATTTTAAAATTCCTTTCTTTAAATCCTTAACAAACTTGACCCCCTCCCCTGCACAAAAAGGATAAAATCCAATCATGCCCCTTGGCTATCTAAATCAGCTAAGATACTTATGCAGAACAGGGACAAAACTTGGAAACTTTGGCTAAAAAACAATAATCCATCAGACCTATAGAAATATAGGCAACTCTGCAATCAAGCCAAAAAACAGGTAGCCAAAGACAAAAATAGAGTATTACCTAAAATTTCAATCTAATAATACAAATAACCTCAAGAAATTCTGGATATACATTGCTTGTCTTCTGAATCTCAGCACAAAGACCAATCCAACTACTCACTCAGACATAGCCAATTTCTTTAATATCCATTTCATCAAAACTATAGCCAACATTACATCCAACTTCCCACAAACCCATTCCAACTCTATCAGCACTTCCACCACATCATCAGCCACATGCAACTACACCCATAACCCCCCTCCCCACCCTCCCCATTTCTACTAACATTTCTACCAGTCTCACTCTTCCCTTAACCTTAAAACCTGTGGCGACTTCTACCATAAAAAAATTACTTCTCAAACTTAAACCAAGCAGTAATGGAACCGATGATCTGTCTACTGAATTCCTAAAACTCGCTGCTGATGCAATTGCTTACCTAGTTTGTATGCTCATAAATAGATCTATCCTTGAATCATATGTCCCAATAACCTGGAAAACCACATTTATTATACTCCTTCATAAAGGTGGAAACCCCACAGAACTCTCCAGTTACCATCCCGTTGCTATTCTCTCCCCTGTCTCTAACATCCTTGAAAAATGTATCCAAACTCAACTTCTAGATTATGACCGCCTTAATCTCCTTTGTGGACACAGTTAATAGAGCTAGAGACTCTGGCAAAATTATCTCTTCACTC
The DNA here is from genome assembly GCF_019279795.1 of Protopterus annectens. Taxonomy (NCBI): domain Eukaryota; kingdom Metazoa; phylum Chordata; order Ceratodontiformes; family Protopteridae; genus Protopterus; species Protopterus annectens. Next base: position 461,592,621 of record NC_056745.1, read on the forward strand.
TTTCTAGATCTTTCAAAAGCTTTTGATACAGTTTCACATCCACTCCTCCTAACTCAGCTCTCTCAAACTGTTCTTTCCTCCTCATCACTTAACTGGTTTGCAAGCTCTCTCTCAAATAGATAACGAGCCATAAGATGGTGTTCCTCCCTCTCCTCTTTCCTCCACCAGAGTTCTCCAGGGTTCCATAATAGGGCCCCTCTTATCTACCATCTTTATCAATAATCTACACTCATCACTCACTCATGGCTCACTTATTCAATATGCTGATGATTTGACAGTCATCTGTTCAGCAGAGTCCATACCCAAACTCCAACAGCTTACACAACTTGTTTTCAGCTCTGTAAAAAACTGGCTCACCAAAAGTCACCTGCTTCTCAACCCAAACAAAACTAAACTAATTATTTTCACCCCCAAGAAAACACCTACTTAAACAAAGAACACTTTACCATTCGCTGCCAGAGCAAAACAACTATTGAAGTAGTAGCACACACTAAATTTTTACAAATAATAATAGATGATCACCTAAAAACTTGACCTACATATTCAGTACAACATCAAAAAAAAACCTCACCAGAAACTTGGCATTATGTATAGGTGCAAATGCTTTCTTAGCCCCTCCACTAAAATAACTGTAGCTATCACATACCTAATACCCTCTCTAACCTATGGTGCACCATTATTTACAAACATACTATCTTTCCTAAAATCAAAACTAGAAACTTGCTACAACAAAATTGCTAGGTTCGCTACTAATGCCTCCTATTCTACTCACCATTGCACCTCATTACACTCTCAGCTGGCTAGAACTACCACACTACCGATCCTACCTGCAACTGACAACCACACACAAATTAATTTTCAAACCTTCTGAATGTCCTGCACTCTCCTTTCTTCTCAGCATCTACTAACCCAAGCTATCACTTAGATCAGAAAATCAACACCTTCTACAGGTACATAAATCTAACCTACTAGCAGGCCAACTTCTATATTCTTGCTCAGTAGCCAAAACCTGGAATGCTCTTCCAGTAACAGTTCAATCCATCTAAAAATTTCCATACTTTAAAATTTCATTACATAACCATTTCACATCTATATGGAGCTGTAACTGCACTTGAACTCTCACCTCCAATATCTAACAACTCCTACTTCCAGAAACATTCGACTCAAACCATTCTATTTTCCTTCTTACTCCTAATATACTCTGTAACTACTAATGACATACGTCTCTGGGCAGGTGAACCAAGATGTTTATCACGAGAAATGTTTCTGAGATTTAACAAGTTTAGAAAAACATCAGTATTGTCATGTGTGGATTTCTCTAACAGCTGTTTTGCACTTTGAACTGCACATTCAGCAAGCCATTTGACTGAGGGTATTCGGGACTACTTGTAATATGAACAAAGTCCCACTCTTCTGCAAATCTCTTGAACTGCTGACTAGTAAACTGTGCACCTTTGTCAGAAATAACTCTGTGCAGACTATCATGGACAGAAAAATGTCGCTTCAACTTAGTAATGACAGTACTGGAAGTTAGGTTGGGAAGTTGGTCAATCTTGAACCAATTTGAATAAGAGTCTACTAACACCAAATAATGCTGACCATTCCAATCAAAGATATCTATGGCTACTGTCGACCTAGGTAGTTCAGGAATCTGGCTTAATTGAAGTGGTTCTTTTTGTTCATGCGGCTTTGTACTATTGCATACTGAACAAGATGAAAGTAGTTTATTAATATCTCTTGTCATAGAAAGCCAAAATACTAGAACTCTTGCCCTTCTTTTGGTAGAATCAGTTCCTGGGTGACCATGATGCAAGATGTTAATATACTCTTGTTGCAAGGACGGTGGAACAATCACCTTAGGATCTTTCATGATGATGATGCCATTGTCTGACAAAATCTCATCTCTGTATGAAAAATAAGGCTGCACTTTTACTGGTAAACAGGATTGCTTTGATGGCCATCCTCAACTGATAAAGTGGTTGAGCTTCTGGAGAATCGGATCTGAAGCTGTGTGAGTTCTGAGCTCATCATGATGTGTGGAAGAAAAAATTCTCACTTTCATGATCTCAAAATCACGTTCCTCATCATTATGCTGTTCTGTGTTTTTTGGGGGGTGATCTGGCTAAGGTATCAGCAAGATAAAGAAGTTTGCCTTTTGTGTAAACAAGACAGATATTGTACTTTTGCAGTTTGAGCATCATACGTGGCAGTCTAGCTGGAGCTGTATGCAAAGACTTTCTCAAAATAGTAACAAGAGGTTGGTGATCAGTTTCGATCTGGATAGGTCGACCATAAATATAATCAAGGAACTTCGAACATGCAAACACAATTGCCAAAAGCTCTTTCTCAATCTGGGAATACTGCATCTCGGTCTGGGTAAGAGTTCTCGATGCATAGGCTACTGGTCCACCCTCTTGAAGAATGACCGCACCTAGACCAAATTTAGAAGCATCACAGAAAAGAGTAACTGGTTTGTGAACATCATAGTAGTTGAGAGTTGGTGGGTTGTCAATTTTCAGTTTCAGGACATCAAATACTCTTTGGAGCTGTTCAAACCATAACCAAATTTTATCTTTGCATGTCAGATCTCTGAGCAGTGCTGAAAGTTGGCTTAAATCTGGAATGAACTTGCCTAGATAGTTGACCATGCCAAGAAAACATTGTAGGGTTTGGACATTGTCTGGAGCTGGCATCTCAAGAATTGCTGTTTGCTTTGAAGGATTTGGTCGTAAGCCTGAACTAGTAAACAAGTGACCAACATAAGTAACTTCTCATAGCCTGAACTTGCACTTCTGAGAACTCAGCTTAAGATTCACTTCACGTGCTCTTTCCAGAACTTTCTTGAGGTTTCTGTCATGTTCAACTTCACCATTGCCTCCTACTAGAATATCATCTACTATAAAAGCACACGGATAAGCCAGAAAAAATTTGCTCCATTGCATGCTGAAAGACTTCACTGGCAGAATTTATTCCAAATGGCATTCTCAGAAATCTGTATCTTCCAAGTGGCATACCGAATGTGGTTAACAATGAAGATTTTCAGTCAAGTACAATTTGCCAAAATGAACTCTTTGCATCTAAAACCAAAAATACAGTGGCATTTGGCATGAGAGCAGCAACCTCTTTGACTGTGGACATTGGATGATGAGTCCTTTTTAATGCTTTGTTCAGATCTCTTGGGTCAATACATATTCTGATATCATCTGAGCTTTTCTTATGAGCTACTACCATGGAGGATACCCATTCAGTAGGTTCTTCTACTGGACAAATTACTCCTAGCTGCACCATTTTGTCTAGCTCAGCTTTGACTCTGCTCTGCATAGCTACTGGAACTTTCCGTGCTGGTCTGATAACTGGGATGCCCTCTGGGTCTAACTTCATGGAGCACATAACTGGTAAATTGCCTAGTTTGTCGACAAAAATATCAGCTTACTCAGAAAAAAATAGTTTGGGTGAAATTTGAGCTGTTGCCATTCAGGCTCACATGGTAAACTTCTTTATTAAGTGAAAGCAGTCCCATTTTCAAACTGTCTCTGAGGCCTAATAATGATTGCACATGTCTCTTGACTACGAAAAATTGCAAGTCATAGCTGTTCCCAGCAGAGTAACATGAAAGCACTACTGAGCCTCAGTCTGAATCTCTTCACCACCATAAACAACAATAAACTAGAACAACTCAGAACTGTGGTTAAGAATATTGGTAGTATAAGTTACATTTGAATTATGCAATAAAAAGAAAAAAACCGAGACCAAAACCTACAACCAGAGATAATCTTATCTAAATAAAGAAGGAATAAAGTGTATATGTATCATGAATAACATGAAGGGATCATGAAGCCAGACAAAGGTAGGGTGTTGTAGTAGTATACTTTCGTGATATAATTTGTGTATACAACCTCATGGATCGATGCAAAATCAAAAATGTGTCAGGCAAATCGAATTGATGGGATGAACAGAGGTAAATTGAGTAAGATGATCCATAGGATAGATATAGGATTTGAATATATGAATAGGATTTTTTTGAAAATAGATATTCCATCTAAATGGAAATGGTATTCTAAGTAAAATAAATTAGATAATTATATAGAGACATTCAGACCAACACAAGAAAGAGGTCTATGAATAAAATATTTAATATTAAAAGGCTGATAGATAGATGGTTAAACTACATTACACAATAATCCACATACATGGAAGACTCATGGGATTTACTTACTAGGCTCAAATGGAACCCGAATTTAAATTAATTTAATATGTTGAATATGTGGACCTGTTTTGATAACGGTAGATTAGACACGAGTATTTTGCAACAACAGTGTGTGTGCAGTGCAAAAGATAAATGTAAACATTTATGGAAGCGACATTTTGGAAAAGTATGTGTGCTTAACATACTCCCTTTGCATATAGCCATTAAAAAAGGATATCCTAATGAGATGGGATGTCATCATCACTTAACCCTTAGGTTAGCAGATTAGTAATTTTTCCAAATGTGTATATAAAACAGCTCCTAATCTGAAGAGATTATTGGAAATGCTAAACTTTTCATTATTCATTTGTCTAAGTAGTTATCTTCTTCTGTACTTCCACCTTGGTTCTACCATAAGCAACAAGCTTTGCACACTTTGTCAAATCAAGTTGTTCTGTAGCTTGTTTTACTCTAGCAAATGTTTCTGCTGACATAACATTGCACTGTGAGCCAGTATCTATTTTGAGGTCTACAGGACTCCCATTAATCCAAACTGTACTAAGTACAGTCACAGGTTTCTAATTGATTAACTTGCCTCTTAGAATGCCCTCTTTAATAAAAGAATGTGCATTATTTGGTTTACAAAACCTTTTGAAATGATTCCACTTATTGCAAGAATGACACTGCTGACCAAAAGCTAAGCACTTTTTTCTTTTGGGTTCGTGATTACCACCACAATTATGACAGTTGACTATAAAGCTGGGTGGAGGCACGTTTTAACTTTGCTGACTCACCCTTATGCTTCACTGAGCATGCTCTGGAATTTACTGGAAAGACTCAGGGTTTCCCAGGGACTGTTACAGGACCTGCAGTAGCTACCACGTGCTTGGGCTTGTTTCTTTTAACCACATGTTGCATACTATCAACATGAGCTTTGTCACTGTACCTTCCACTGCTATTTTTATTTGTAAGCATACTTGTGTGCTTTTCTGTAAGCTCATATATCTTACAAATCTCAATGATCTTATTCAATGTTAAATCACTGTCTAGTGCAAGTTCTTGGAAAGCTTCTTAAAGGTATATATACACATATTGACACGTATTGATCTACATCCTCCTGCTTAAAAAGACTGCCCTTTGAAAAAACAATATTAGAGTCAGGCATGCATTACTATATACATTAGAAACAAACAAAATGTTCATGTCCATATTGCTTCATATCTGCTGCAGGGTTTAGATATTTGACCATATCTTGTAACATAACAGTAGGGACTAGATTTCACAACATGGACAGTCTGCTTTGCAGAACTCATATCAGGAACTTCTGGATTTGTCAAAGGAATAGAAATGTCCTCTGGAACTTCCTCTGTAATTGGAACACCGGACAACTCACTCTGAGTTAAAGAGTCTCTCTCACATGCTATATGCTGCAGTATAGGCTTGGACACCGGTCTCAAATGTTTCCAATCCCACCTAAAAGTTGCTCCTTCTGATTCTGTAATGTATGATCTCAGCTCTGGACCAATATTCTTCACACCAATCCGATCATAACCTCTGGACATCTGCATCCTTACCACTTCTCCCTCTCATAATGGATTGAGTGGTTTACTGTTCTTATTGTAGTAGGAATTCTGGGATAGCCATTTCTTCAACAGGTTGTGTTTCACTGATCTGCTATTCTTAACACCTGGAACCAACAATTGACTACTGAGTGGTAATGTGGATATGGTTTGTCTTGACAGAAGTCTCTGAGGAGATGAACCAAGATGTTTATCACAAAGAACATTTCTGAGATTCAAGAGAACATCACTATTGTCTCGTTTAGACTTCTCAAGTAACTGCTTTGCACTTTGCACTGCACATTCTGCCAAACCATTTGACTGTGGGTGCTCTAGACTACTTGTGACATAAGTAAAGTCCCATTCTTCAGCAAATCTTGTGAACTGTTGACTTGTAAACTGCATGCCATTGTCAGAAATAACTTTATGTGGACTTACATGAACAGCATAATTACGCTTCATCTTAGTAATGACAGTACTAGATGCTGGGTTAGGAAGTAAGTCAATTTCGAACCAATTGGAGTAAGAACCTACTAACACCAAATAATGTTGACCATTCTACTCAAAGACATCAGTGGCTACTGTCGACCAAAGTAGTTCCAGAATCTGGTTAAGCTGAAGTGGTTCTTTATGTTGATGAGGCTTACAATATTACATACTGAACAAGATGAAAGTGCTGTCTCAAGTCTTGTGACATGGAAGGCCAAAATACTATCTCTTTCACCCTTCTTTTGGTAGATTCAGTTCTTGAGTGACCACAATGCGAGATAGTAATGTACTCATGTTGCAAGGACTTTGGAACAATTACTTTCAGACCTTCCATTACGATACATTTGTCAGACAACATCTCATCTCTGTATGGAAAATAAGGTTGCAGTTTTTGAGGTAAACTAGATTGATAAAGTGGTCGAGCAAATGTAAAACTGGATCTGTGGCTGTGTGATCTCTCAGCTCATCAAGACATGTGGAAGAAAATTTTCTCATTTCCATAACTTCAAAATCATCAATTGATTGAGAACCTTGGTTGTTATTCTGCTCAGTAGTATTTCTTGGTATCTGAATAATGTATCAGCAAGATAAAGAAGCTTGCCTTTCTTATAGACAAGATTGAAATTGTACTTTTACAATCTCAGCATCATACGTTGCAGTCTGGCTATGGCTGAATGCATTGGCTTTCTCAAAATAGTGACTGTAAGATTAGATAATGCAGTACTGTACCTTAATTAGCTGGAAACACTGTATGCCATGAGACTAAGAAATGAAAGTCTTAATCACCCAAGCTCATGCTTCAATAAGTGTCAGTCTTTCCCTTATGAACCAAGTCTTATGCACTGTTCAGCATGAATTCTCCAAACACTGTAGTTCATTTAATAAGGTTTTATTAGATGTTCCCAATATCCAAAATACTGTCTCCATTAACAGTTCTGATAAACAATTCAAGTTGTTGTACATCATTCTGATTGTCCTGAACAATGTAAACTGATACAGTGTCTAGGTGACCTGTTTTCTGTACTCATGCTCGAGTGTTAGACATCTCCTCTGAAGTAACAGGTCGAAGGAATTTACTAACCTTAATTGCCCTGCTATCCTGAACACAGCATATTATATTCTCTTTTTCAGTAATTTTCCTCTATTGACTATATCCACTCCCTAATCCTTGATCCTTAGGTTACGTCTTGTTTTTAACTTAACTTATCTCTTGATTCTTTCCTTGAGAAAAGAACATAACAAGTACTCTCTGCAATCTTCCCTTGACAAATTGTTATTTCAGCAAGGTCAACATTCAGTGGAAGAGTCTTTATTTTTGCTTTCTAAAATGTATGCATAAATAAAACACAATTTCCTAGCCAGCAAGGTCAACATTCAGTGAAATATTCTTTGTTTGCTGCTTTCTAAAATGTATGCATAAATGAAACACCATTTCTAGCTTATTTTATTCTTTTAACCTGTCTAATGTCTGTAAAATGAAAAAACCTGATCTAACAGTGACTAATGGTTGGTGGTCTGTTTAGATCTGCATAGGTCTACCATAAACATAATCATGGAACTTCGAACATGCAAACACAATTGCCAAAAGCTCTTTCTCAATCTGGGCAAACTGCTGTTCAGTTTGGGTAAGAGTTCTCAATGCATAGGCAATAGGTTGATCCTCTTGTAGAATGACTGCACCAAGACCAAATTTCGAAGCATCACAGTAAAATGTAACTGGTTTGTGAACATCATAGTAACTGAGTGTTGTCGGACTAGCAATTATCTGTTTCAGGACATCAAATGCTCTTTTTCTTGCTCTAACCAAGACCAGGATACATCTTTACTTGTCAGCTCTCTAAGTGGTGCTGAAAGTTGGCTCAAGTCTGGAATAAACTTGCCTAAGTAGTTGACCATGCCAAGAAAATGTTGCAGGGCTTGAACATTGTCTGGAGCTTCATCTCAAGAATGGCTGTTTGCTTTAAAGGGTCTGATCATAGGTCTTTACTCATGAATAAATGACAAACATAAGGAACTTCTTGTAGCCTGAACTTGCATTTTTGTGAGTTAAGCTTAAGATTCACTTAACGTGTCCTTTCTAGAACTTTTCTGAGGTTTCTGTCATGTTCGGTTTCATCACAACCTCCTACCAGTGTCATCTACCATGATAGCACAAGGATACCCAGAAAAAATTTGCTCCACTGCAGGCTGAAAGATTTCACTTGCAGTATTTATCCCAAATAAACATTGTCTGGAGCTTCATCAAAAGAATGGCTGTTTGCTTTAAAGGGATACCAAAAAAAGATTTGCTCCACTGCACGCTGAAAGATTTCTCTTGCAGTATTTATCCCAAATGAATATTGTCTGGAGCTTCATCTCAAGAATGGCTGTTTGCTTTAAAGGGTCTGATCATAGGTCTTTACTCATGAATAAATGACAAACATAAGGAACTTATTGTAGCCTGAACTTGCATTTCTGTGGGTTAAGCTTAAGATTCACTTAACGTGTCCTTTCTAGAACTTTTCTGAGGTTTCTGTCATGTTCGGTTTCATCACAACCTCTACCAGTGTCATCTCAAAAATCTGCACTTGCCAACCAGAGTAATGAATGCAGTGAGCAATGAGGATTTTTTGTCAATCTGAATTTGCCAAAATGAACTCTTCATCTAAGACAGAAAAAATAGTGGCATTTGGCATCAAGGCCGTGACTTCTTTGTCTGTGCGCATTGGATGATGAGGTCTTTTTGGCATTTTGTTCAAATCTCATGGATCAATATATATTCTGATGTCATTTGAGCTTTTCTTATGAGCTACCACCATGGAAGATACCCATTTAGCTTGAGTTTCCACTGGACAAATTACACCTAGTTGTACAATACCATTCCATCTAACTCGGCTTTGACTCTGTCCTGCATGGCTATTGGAACTTTATGTGCTGGCCTGATAACTGGAATGACCTCTGGGTCTAAATTCATGGAGTACACCACTGGAAGTTTGCCTAGTTTGTCTTCAAAAAGATCAGCATAGACAGAAAAAATGTGCTGGGCAAAATTAGAGAGTAGTGGTCTTTTAAGCTAACATGATGGACTTCCTTATTAAATAAAAGCAGTCTCATCTCATTTTCAGTCACTGAGCCCTAATAATGACTGAACGTGCCTGCTGACCACATAAAATAATAAGTCATAGCTTCTTCCACTCTGCTGGAAGTAACATGAAAGTACTACTGAGCCTTTGGGTTGGAACTTTTTCACCTCCATAAGCAACAACTTTTGTACACCTTGCCAAATTAAACCTTTCACCTTTACACACTCTAGCAATCGTTTCTGCAGACATAACATTGCACTTAGATCCTATGTCAACTTTCAGCTCTGTGGGTTTGCCATTTATCCGAACAGAACAAAATACATCATTCTTTGCCCTTAAATCTACTGCATTGATCATTTCATGAAGCACTGACACACCATCAACATAAAGAGGAGGCTTGTTACAGTATGATCAGCTCACTTCTTAAAATGATTCCTTCTAATAAAAGAATGTGGGCCTTTTGATTTACAAAATCTTTTGAAATTGTTCCATTTATTACATTTGTGGCATTGTTGACCAAAAGCTAAACATTTTTCCCTTTTAGATTCATGGCTATCACCACAATTATGACAGTTGGCAATGAAACTTGTTTGGGGCTCATGCTTTGAGTTTGCTGACTCACTCTTGTGCTTCACTGAGACTGGGTGAAGTCTGGAATTTGATAGAAAGTTCTGGTGTTTACCAGTAGGTGCTTCAGGGGTTACAGCTGCCATGTGCTTGGGGCTGTTTTTTTTTAGTAACTTGTTGCATACTATCAACATGAGATTTATCACTGCCTTCTAGAGCTGCTCTCATTTGTAAGAGTATTTCTGTGCTTTTCTGTGAACTCGTATATCTGAAAAATCTCAATGGCCTTATTCAAAGTTAAATGACTGTCACAAAGCAAAATCTTTCTTACAGCATTATCTTTTATAGCACACACAAGTCTGTCCTTTATCAACTCATCCCTTAAGTCACCAAATCTGCACTTTTTAGCTCTATTTCTCAAGTCTGTTATTATGCTGCAAAAGCTTCACCAGGCTTTTGATCCCTTGTGTAAAATAAGTGCCTTTCCATTGTAACATTTGTCTGGGGTTACACATTTCTCTAAATTTACTTTTTAAGCACTCTGGGTCCTCCCTTGACTCATCCGGTACAACAATATGACTATTTTCCGTCTCTCCAGTATAAATAGCAGGTGCATACACAAATTAATGTTCTCTTTCTATAGCTTCTGACCCAGCTAAATTAAGTAGAATGAATGTCTTTGTACAGTCATCTTTATCAGAAAATGCAGCCTGTATGAAAAAGTTGTACTCTTGCTAAAACACTCTCCAGTTCTCAGCAATATTACTGTCAAACACAAGTGTACTCGGCTTTCAAAATCCATCTGTCATGCCCACAAAGTATGCATAAATACACTGAAAATATAGCCCTTGTAATTATGTATGAACAAACTGTGCTATAAGCTTGTAACAACATTCAAATGCACAATAAACTCTTCAAAATACTGTACTTTGTGAAATAGGCCCTGTAATGGCTGTACTTTGCAAAATGTGCCTTATAATGGCTGTACTTTGCGAAACAACTTCACTGTAACACTGCACAAACATGCAAACACTTTATACACTTTTGATAACTCGGATATCTTTGCTTAATACGAAAAATACATACTTTGCAAAAATGTGGTCATTTCCTTTTATTTTATTCATTTTATCAATTCGGACTTTATTTCAAACATAATTTAAATATTTTATCAATATCGTACATATCTGTTTTTGAGAATGTTAGAGAATTCTGCATGCCTTATTTTATATTATGCAAAAAAGAAATAGTGCTGAGCAAGTTTTAATATCTGAAACTCATTTCTGACCTGTTTTATGAAGTATGCACATTTTTGGGATGGTCCACTGCTGTATATTCCACCAGCATCTAGATAAGTGCCTTAAATAATTTTCGCTAAGCCTTTTTAAACTTCATGCCCCTTTGGTATGTCGGTTCTGACTTCAGGCCCTTTTAGATATGTCACTTCTGGTACCACGTCCTTTAGACATGACGCTTCTGACACCATGTCACTTGTTCATCTCTAATATATATATAACAAGAAGGCTTGGAATTTCATTCAGATGCTTTAATACGTACAAACACATCAGGTTGGATAGCAGCATCATTAAATACAAACAAACTAGTCAAACAGAGCTTACATACACACATGCTTACATCTCAACAGCGAACTATAAAATGGAAGTCAGGCTCACACGTGCTCAGTATTTATACTCTAGTGTAAGCCCTTGGATAGCTTCTTAAAGGTATATACACACATATTGATCTACATTGTGGGTTTTTTTCAGTTTATGGATGTGGTTCTTCTTTAAAGCTACGGTACTGTAGTTCTTATCCACACAATGTGCAGTTACAGAGCAGTATGCACTTTTTATTATCAGATCTCCCTCCCACAGTAATAGAAAGACATGATTATGTTATGTTTAATGCTCATATTTAATACTTTTGTAGACTATACAAATACTCAAACTTTTTACAGGTGCTAGACAACCAGTTACTTATGAAATAGCGGTATTTGAGGTAGGTTTTATCATTTAACAACAATGTAATGATATTTTTATATGAGGAAAAAGAAACTGGTCTCTTCACTGCCCACTGTATTTGATTACATTCATTGTATCTCATTGGGATTGGAACTTCAAGTAATGTGGATAGAACTGGAACTTGGGGGGGGGGGGCTGTTAGATAAACAATTAAAGTGATTTGGATTTTGTCCAGTGTCACTCAGTGGAACAGTCTGATACGAATCAGGTATAGCCACACACAAAACAACAGTCCATAGACTGTCAGAACACATTTTAGATACATAACGTTCTCCTTCGTTTCAAATAGCAAGTTGCAGTAGAGTTTTAAAAAATCAGGAACAGTCTTATTGGCTAAAGACCTCATTATCCTTGGCTCAAATTCCTGTAAACATCTTTCTGTTACTCAGCATGCACATTTAGATTATTTAGAAAAATCATATATATGACTCCAGTTGCATCTAGCTATGATGCCATCTTTAGTGTGCAGCATGTAGGTCCTTGGTTCATCTGTTTTTTTTTTTTTTTTTTTGCACTGCAACACAAGCTGTCTTCAACTTTCACTCCCTTTCTAACTTAAGGGGCATTATTGACCTGACTTAAGGACAGGTAGTGGCTGGATGGAATTTCATCACTTATAAGAATACTTTGCTCTCTGATCATTCTCTATGACAGACTCATACAGAATATTCTTTGATTCCAGTTTGGATATTTATTTATTTAACATTTTTTAACCAGGAAAGTCCGACTTGGAACAAAGCTAATTTTCAGAGGAGGCCCAGGGAGAAACACACCAGATGCATGTCTTTATAATGTGGGAGGAAACCGGAGAACCCAGAGGAAACCCACATGAATACAGGGAAGACATGCAGACTCCACACAGAAGGCAACCCAGCAAAGAATCAAACTGGAGAGCCTCTTGCTGTGAGGCGACAATGCTACTGTTGCACCACTGCACCATCCTGATGTTGATATAATAGCCCTTATTTGTCTTCCAGACATTAGCAGTGAAGGGCTTACTGCTGTGGCACTGTGTGGAGTATCATGGTAAGACATGACAGCTGCATGAGGATCTGGTTAAGAATCTTTGAAAATTTTGGAATGGTTTCTCAGGAGAGCCATTGCACTGTGGATTATGAAGACCTGACATTCTATGTTTAAAGTCATAGTCGTCAGCAAATTGTTGGAAATCTGTTGACACAAACTGTGTACCATTGTCTGTTGCCAATTTGATTGACATTCCACACATATATATAAAATACATAGGGTCTTGAATTTTGCAGTGATTTGTTGGTTAGTCATGGCTGGTGCATGTAATATCTCTATGTCTCAGGAGCAAAGGTCCACTAATACTAGAACTAATTATCTTCTGCCTACAAAGTCATACAGATCAGCAGCTATGATCTGCCAAAGACCTTATGGTAAAGGAGTTCGTAAGTAATGGTTTTCTGCTTTGGAATACTGTGTGGATACTACAGAATGCACACTATGACAGAAGCTTTGCAACATTCATGAGATGTTGAGTCACCATACGGGCATCTTGTTTTTTTTTCATGACACATTGTGAGGTCTTAGTATCTTTCATATATTTGTTTTAGCACTTTCAGATTGTGAAGAGGCACAACTATTCTGTCTTGACACAGTAGTAAACAGTCGTGTTGTGCTCATATGGTGTTGTATTTGTTCATCATAAATCATCTATCCTTGATGTATCTGATGACTGTTTGCAAATCAGCATTATTTTAATAGCCTGTTCCAACTATTATTGTCATAATTATTTGCAGAAAGGCAGCAACATCTTCTTCAGTATCTGACTATGTTTGATCATGTATTGTATTCCTGGATAAAATATCCACTGCAATTAGTTGTTTTCCAGGCATATGGATTGCTCTGGCATTGTAACAATACAGTGTCATAAGTAAGCTTTGATATCTGGGTAGCACTTTATCCAAATCACAGGAACTAATAAAAAACACTATGGTTTATAGTCAGTCTGGAGCTGGAAACTTCCTAATGCCAAAAGGGTATCTAGAGAATATCTCACATGCTCACAACACTTGCAAGGCACTCTTTCTTGATCTGTTTTTTATCTTTTTTTAACATTGGAAAGCATTCCAGAGCAATAATTATCTAGCTGTTAACACCTGTCCATTCGTCTACAGTTACCTCTTCACATAGGCTATGGCAATTGGTATCATATAACTGCTGGTTTGACAACATTAGAAATGTATCATATCTAGGGCCTGACCTAGGTCAGTTACATAGACTGAACTCTTTAGCTTCGTTATTGACCTTGCTTGCATCTTGTCTGATGCCACTAGCATTAATGATGTGACCAAATATTGAATTTCTAACTTTTCAAAACAGTTCTTGTCTTTATTTAGTTTCAAACCTGAATTTTTAATAGTTGGAGCACTGTCTCCAGTATTGAATCATGTGTCTGTTTATTAGGACCAAACATAAGCACATCATCCATGCCAACAACACCACCACCTTCATGACCTTTCAAAAGATTACTCTAATTACATTGAGTATTTCTGGTTCATAGGTCATAGGTAAGTACAGACCATTATAAGCCTACCAATGATTGATATTTAAACATCTAACTTCAAGGAAGATACAAACCTGGGGAGAATATGGGACTGCTCATCCAATTTTCTAGATTTACCTTGAAGGTGGTAAGGGTGCTACCCTGCATGATATGTAGCGTAAGTTTGTTTCAGAGGTGTGGGATCCATTGGGATATGAATCTATCAAGACAATGTCTCTTATTTATTAGTTGACATCACTTTGGTTCCTTTAAAAAGGTATTTGAAAAAAACATTTTTGCTGCCCAGGAATAGGAGGTCAAAGAAAGTCATATATTTTCGTGGCCCTAAAGGCTAGACCCAAATCCTCCACAGAGGAGTCTGTATGATACTGAGTACAGAGTCTGTCAATCTGTGCTGTTTGAATGAAACTGTCAAAATTATCCCCTCTGTAAATTGTGGAAAAAATTTACTGACCTTAGTTGCTTCTGGGGTTCGGTTACTCCCTTCCCCATTACCTCCATGACTCTGATAAAGAAGCAGCATCTCCTTTTTATGCTGCCTCTGCCTCTCCTTCTCCTTAGCTTCCAGGCATCTCAGTTTCTCATTTTCCTCAGCCTCTAGACATTGCAGTTTCCCATTTTCCTCAGCCTCCAGATGTCTCAGTCTCTCTGCTGCCTCTATTTCCAAACATTTGGCCTCCAGCTCAAGTCTCTTTAACTCCAGATGGATTTTAAGTCCTCTGTGGAAAGGTTGAACTGTCCATTTTCTGAGAGTTGTGCCTCCCCAAGGTCAGTGTGATTGTCCTCCTGGTTGCTATCCTGTGATGTAGCTGTAACTAAAGCTTCAATCATTTCTGCCTTAGTCAGGTTGGCATGCCCCAGTCCTTTAGCCTGGAACATCTCAGCCAACTGGCTCTTTGTCAGCTTGCCATATTTCTGCTAACATGCTTGCCTGTTCTCCCTGACTAACTAAGCTAACAAAAAAATAAAACAATTATGATATGAGCTCTGAATGTTCACTGTCTGGCTGACTGAGAGTACAAACACCTTCAGTGACCACTGTACACAAGCTACAGGAATTCAATATCCACACCACTACAAGCCAATTAATATGTGATGTGACTATCTCACCACTGTCAACCAATTAATATGTACTGTGGATATCCCACCACTGCCAACCAATTGACCTACATGAAAAGAAACATGGAGGAGCTCTCGGATTATGTGGCCCAGACAGGTATGACTCTAGCCCTGAGCAGCATCCTACCATCACCCAGAATGATTCCACAGTACAAGCAGAAAATGATTAACTTTAACAATTGGCTAAGTTTCTGTTGTCATTCTAAGGGGATCCAATATCTGTCTGGTAGGGATGACATGATTGACAGACCTTAATGCTTTGCCGGAAATGGCCTGCATCTGTCACCCCTTGGTTTCCAGATACTGGCTAAGGTTTTTGCCACCCCTATACTGCCTTTTTTAAGCGATGTTCCAAAGACCAAATTACCACTGTAACAGCTATAAATGAATACAATCCGAGGGTCATGCTGCTCAATGCTAGAAGTCTAAATCTCAAGATGCACTTGCTCAAAGCACTTCTCAAAATGGAGAACATTGACATTTGTGCTGTAACGGAGACCTGGTTTAAGGCAGCAGAAAGCATCCCTGCATTACCAGGCTATAACTCATTCCACACCTTTCAGCCCCAGAACATGGATCGAAGCTCCAAAGGCAGTGGTGTCTCCATATTCATAAAGGATATGCACACCTCCAGACTAGTAGCCCAGCATAACACATCTGAGATACTTCAGGTACAACTAACATGGCTAAGATAGCAATTCAGGTCGTAGTCTGCTATAGGTCCCCAGCCATGTCCCAAGACTCTCACTCCATGTTCCTAAGCACCCTGGAAACTATTAGGGTCCAACCTAACACTTTCATACTAGGAGACTTCAACTACCCCTCCATCAACTAGGAAAACTACTCATGCACCAATACACTGGCCCAACGCTTCCTGGTATTCATCAATTCTAACATCTTGGACCAGCTCATTCTTACCCCCACTAGAGGAAGCAACATCCTTGACCGGGTTATTACTAACATGGGCAACCATTGCTCTACACCAATAGTCAATTCCTCCTTGGTTAGATCTGACCACAAACTAAATACCCATGGAAATCCACATCACACCCACACCCCATGCAAAGGTAACCACCATGAAAAACTTCTCCAAAGCTGACTTTGGTCTCTGTAAAAAAGAGGTGGCTAACTTCACGGCACCCATGTCAATGGAAAATAGATGCATGACTGCCAAATCATACACCAATGCACTGTATGAACAAGTACATAAATGCATGGAACTAGCCATACTCAACAGAACCAAAGCGCTCTCCTCCAAAAAAAAGGAAGCCAATCTGGTGGTCCCCTTCCATTAATAAAATCTGCAATAGAAGAAATAAACTGTTGCAGAAAAAGGTGAAGTCCCAAGACTGGAAAAACTCCCTTATTCGCCCCAACAAAAAGTTGAGATTCCTCATCAAAACCTCTAAAGCCAGCTATGAAGGCAGAGTTGTGGCAGACACTAAAAACAACCACAAAGCCTTCTATAGTTATATCAAGAATCTCCATGGCAATACCAAGGTTTGTCTGAGTTACTGCACAATGGTACCTCCTAAACTGAGCCAACAGATATTACCAACATACTGGTCGACAGATTCAGTGCCAACTGTACCCCTCTCTGCCCCCCTAAAGTACCAATCACAATACCAGAGGAATTCTAGGCACCCAGCATTACTTTAGCACAGGTTAAAGCTGCATTGTCTAAGGTCAAGAATACAGCTTCCATGGGACCCAACAATATCCATGGATGTGTTCTACATGAACTACAAAGTGAACTGGCACCATATCTGTGTGCCCTGTTCAATCACAGCCTCACCTCAGGCTACCAAATGGCGCACTGCTAAAGTCATCCCTCTCCATAAAGGGGGAGCAGCTACAGACCCTTAGAATTATCACCCCATTAGCCTGACAAGTCTGATATGTAAGGCTATGGAGTGCATCATCATGGATCTAATTAACAAGGATATCGGAAATCTCCAAACTCTAGATCCTACTCAATTTGGTTTTGTGAAAGGTAGATCATGCCTGCTCAACCTGGTTGACTTCTTTGAGCCAGTCACCACAGCTGTGGATGAGGGCAAGGCAGTTCATACAGCCTACCTCGATTTGGCCAAGGCCTTTGATACCATTCCCCACTCAGGAATTGTTGATAAACTCACCAAACTAGTCATCAATGCCTATATCATTAGGTGGGTTGCAAAGTGGCTCACAGAGAGAACCCACAGTGTGAAAGTAGTGGACTCCAAGTCAGACTGCTGACCAGTCATGAGTGGAGTCCCACAGGGATAGGTCCTGGGTCCTCTCCTGTTTGGCATCTACTTCTCAGAAGTCCAAGCCAACACAGAGAGACTCTGGCTGACTAAGTTCGCAGACGACTGTAAGCTGGGAGCCATTAACTCCCCAAGTGATGTAGACATCCTACAGAAAGGCCTTACTGAGACCAATGACTGGTGTCGAAACCATGGCCTTAAGCTTAATGTCAAAAAATGTGTTATCATCCCCTTTCAGAAAAACTCAGTTCCCACTAATTGCCACATCGATGGGAGCCCACTGAACTCTGAAGGCGTTATAAGAGATCTGGGGACACAGGTTGTCAGCAACCTCTCCTTCGACCACCACATTGCCACTGTGGTCAAAAAGTCCTTCTATATGGCACATCTTATTACCAAGGATTTTGCTTCCAGAAAGAAAGAGGCCATCATATCTCTCTACTCTTCCGTCATTAGGCCAATCATCAAGTATAAGCCACCATTTGGCATGTACCTCACTAGACACATGCAACAACTGGAAAGGCCACAAAAGTACCTCACAAAGAGGATCCTAGGCCTTAAACACATGTCCTACATGGACAGACTCAAAATACTCCAGCTATTCTCTGTCTCATGTCATCTACTAAGAGGTGATCGCTGCTTGACTTACAAAGCCATGTCTGACCCAGCTCTGTTAAAAATGCTACATCTAAAGAAATCCCAATCCCTCCAGAGACCTCAACCTCATTACCACAATCAACAGAACATGCTGGAGGGACAGCTTCATAACCCAGAGACTGCCCATGCTCTAGAATAGACTTCCCATAAATGTCAAGCAGAGCACCTCACTGGCCCTCTTCAAGAGAAATCTTGATGAGTGGATGGGAGATAGAAAGTTTATCTTGGGGAATCACTCCAGTGGCTTTGCTTGATAAAGGCACTGGGAACTAACGTCAGGCGTCATGATGTCAGGGTACTTCTATGGGCTAGGCTTGTAAAGGCTATAGGGCCATTATCTAGTACACACCTATGAACCTATTAATATGTGATGTGGATATCCCACCACTGCCAACCAATTAATATGTGATGCCCCTGCAAAGGCCCAGTAATCAGAGAGTCTCAATCCTCACCACTGGCAACAGTGAGGGATGCACACAATGGGAGGATTACAAGTACACACACTGTAAAGTGCAATTTCCCTTAAGAGCACACAGAGATCACCGTCAGTCTGGGGATGGTTTCTCCCTCTTTCTCCTGATCCCCAGTAAGAATCCCCACTGGCACAGCTATAGGGTTAAGATCTCAGCTGATGGACCAAGCCAAGACCTCCAGCACCCTCTCTGTCCAACCAGTGCTTCATATCCCTACCCAAGTAGCTGACACACACATTTTGAAAATTGGCTTCTATACAAACACACACACACACACACACACTCTCACACACACCTAGGGAAGGCTGGCACAGGTCTACTAGCTATGCCCCCTTCTGCCCAGACTATAAGGTAGTTTCCACTGCCAGCAACCCCTTCTTATCAGCTACTATAAGGCCCTTACAAAGGGTGTCCAATCCTACTGTGTAATGTTACTATCATCGAATTGGTAGTTTTGACCAAGAGCAAGGCTATTTAGGAGTGTCCTGTACAGTGTCACCAAATACATATGAAAGTACTCTAAGAGCTTAAATATGTCTTGCAAATATCAGCCACAAAGATAGGATTAAATATATTTAATAATAAATAATAAAAGAACAAGACAATACTCAGTCAATCAACACAGTAACTTCAGAGTTCAAAATCACAGGAAATATTTTAAAATAACATTGCAGGACAGTCTGAAATAAATACGGCAAACATCTAAACTAATCTTTACTATATTCCTGTCTATATCTAAAAGAGATACTATGTCCTGAATCTTACTTACAGACAGGCAAGTGCATATGATGATGATGAGTGGATGTTCTTGCTAGGTCCAAGACAAAATACAAAATGGACAGTCTCTCTCTGACAGAGTTCTAAAATTAATATCACATTTTACTGCTGGGTTAGCTTGGCTGACATCACTCTTTGTCACCTGACTTCAGTTCCCAGGCTAAACAGAGACTTAACAGAATTTTAACATCTCTGTGTTAAAAATACATATCTCTCAGATGTTTGCCAGAGCTTGGAAGCGATAAAACAATAAAACACTTTACATTTTAAACCTAATAATTACTTTTCTTTCAAGACAATAGAAAAACTTTTATCTCTAGACATTGTGTCTGCTATTGCACTGAAAGTGAGAGATAACATCTTTTATGGCCCAGCATTAAAATAACTTAACCTCAACTATTCTTAAGTTTTGCAAGTTAATCTTCTATGTTCCAGCAGGGTATGCTGTGGTTACATTCTTGAAGCTCAGTACATAACATACAGTTCTGTATAAATCATATCAATATTTACAAACAACATAGAATTATTTACAAAATTCTAGATAGCTGGGCTGGCAGTGTCACACCCTCCTTTTTTTACTTTAGTCTGGTTGATGGTACAAAGGGTTAAAGCAATGAGGTGCAGTTTTTGTGGTACAGGAACTGGTTCCCTCAGCTCTATGTTGCCTATTGTATGACCTTTAGCAAGTTACTTAACCTGAAAGAGCTTTCAGGTAACTGGAAAATTGGGCTAGGCTCCTCAATGGTCCCCTGGACTGCAAGCCTACTAACTACCTTTAAACCAGAGTTACAGTATAAAGGAAGGAAGCTGATTGTGGAAAACAGAAGAATCATCATATGAGCTGCATTCTTTAGATATGATTCTTAGTTTCTTTTCTTTGTTGAATGTTGCCAGGGCTTTTATTATTTACCCGTGAAAATTTGGACACCGTGAAGTTTAAAGTTAATATTTTAACTAGGAATATATTTTTAATTTAGATTGTTTTCACAGGAATGCAGGAGTGAAATGCATTGTGTTTGGGCTACAACAATTTGTCAAGCACTTAGTGAGTGTAGATGACTAAGGCTATTAGCTGTTAAAGAGCTGCTTCATGTAATACATGCTTTGATACCCTCAGCATTTGTTTGTCTTTTGCATTACTATGATCAAGTTACTTCTCCAGACTGTGCTCCTGGAAAAGGAGCATTTGTCCAGTAGGCTGTCCCTAGCTGTTATTAAATACATTACACATCTGTCTTTTGAATTCTTGCCCTCTTTACACAGATGCTAATTAGTGCTTCACTATATGCTATTTGATTATGAATCCCAGCACATCCCTTGCAGATTAATAGGATGCCAGATGCATTTTCACTAAATGTAAGTTTCAAGGGAAGAGAAGTTTAATGTTTCTCATTCTTAGCGTGTTTTCAAAATTATATAATTTTATTTAAAATGGCTGTCAATTTTTTGCTGTAAATTTTGAAATAAAAGTTTTAAATGAAAATCAAATCTCTTGAACAGTATTTTATAGTAAATGGTGAGAGACAGCCAAGTAAGGTGATACTGGTATGGCTGAATGGATCTGGTTCATTACCCTGCATAGGGTCCTATTTTACAATGATTCAGCTCTAACTCTGGAGGCACATGCTGAAACAATATGGCATTGTCAGCCATTTGGGATGCTCAGATATGTATTGAGTGATGTCAGAGGGAATAGCTCTTCTTGATGACAAGAAAAATATAGGGAATTCAAAAATGAGGTATAGGTGTCCTGGAAACATGTAAGCCCCTCAAAAAGTTGTCTAATCTTGCAAGTCACTTAACCAGACAGTGCTTTTTGCAAAGTGAGAATTTGTTGTTTTTTTGCCAGTCATTCCTTCTTGCATAGCAGATCTCTCTCAGGAAATGTTATGGTATCAGAACACCAATTTGAAATGCAACATAGGCTATTTATTATTCAAGGCAGCAGGCTTTGCATTTGTAGATGAAACACTGACATGCAAAGTTGTGTGTGAATTAAGTTAGAATACTTTACTACAGCTACTGTGTATTTGTGTGAAACAAATTTGAAATATATTACTTTGTTCATTATTATTGTGACACAGACATCTGAGATGGATGCAGTCAGCAATGTAGCTAGAATTGCGGGGTTTAAAGAATGTCTGAGGATAAAAATGACTGATCTTGCTGAGCTGATAAGGTTAAAATGCCATTAGTCTGTTTTTGCAAGACTAGTGTGTATTTGTGTAAAACAAACTGCAAGAATTTACTGAGGCCATTTTATCACAATCAGATATGTAATATGTATGCAATCAATAAAGTGGTTGTAATCAATGATATATTGGTGGATTATACAACAGTACTTTGAGGGGCTTTTTATGGTTGAAATGTTATGCAAAGGGTACTTTTCTCATTGTTGGTGAATACATTTTGTTTCATTTCTTATGGAAAAAATGTTCAAAACTACAAAATTAAAACACTGTAACAACTGTTTTACTACTTACTGGAAAATCATTGAAAATTACACATTTAAAGCACAATCTAATAATTTTTTACATTATATTTCTTGAGTAATACAGAAACAATCAGAAAGTGAATCCAAAAGGACACATGCATTTTTGCATGGTCCTAAACATGTGGGAGTGACCATGGTTTGAAAGCACTTTCTACCACTGAAGATAAGGAATTATGAATAACAGTGCCTATATCCCTTACCACAGTGTCTGATTAGAAGAGTGTGTCACTTATATGGTATGGAAAAAAAGATTTGTTTACAAAAATTATTTATACTGCTTTTTCACATTTAATTTGAGAGCATTGTCCTAGCACCAATTTTTAACATGATCTCGCCCATGCTGGAACAGCTGCGAGTCAGTAGAAGATCAAATAACAACACTCAATTTACAGTTATCTGCAAACTCAGATCACCATATACCAGGAGTATTGGCCTGATGGTCTGAATAATAGATGCTTAACAGGAGAGTGGCCCAACACTGAGCCTTGGGATTCACAACTAGCAACTTATTTGGGTTCAGAAGTGGCACTTATGGCACTGACTACATTGGTTCTGTCAGATAATCAGTTAACTATCCACCACACCACATAAGGATTGTTTAGCCAGTCTGTTGAAGCAAGACCTTCCAATCGGGGTAATGAAGATCGTTCACTTTTGGTTGCCATTCTCTTGTGTATCTGCCAAAACCCACTTGAGCATTCAGTGTGAAAAATACTTTGGCATCAACCATATTAGGGTCAATGACTTGTTAGAATAAACCTTTTTCTAAATACTGCATCATTTACCTTTTTAATATCTTAATTGTAACTTCTTAAACACTTCATTATCAGTCAGCCCAGTCATAATTCTGTCTCTAATTTGTTCAACTTTATTTTCTTCAAAACCACATTTTTCAGACAATTCATAAAACCACTTGACAAAAGCTTCAAAACCTTCTCTAGCATGAACACATTTGTGAAAGTATGCCATTTCATGTATAATATTTCTTTCTGGCACAAAATATTCATGGAGTGTACTTATTACAGACTGATAAATAACACCCTGGTCACCGAAATATGAAAGTGAACTGTCTATTGCTTTCACTTCCTTGCCCAGTATAATAAATAATAAAGTACTTACCTGGATTTCTTCACTTTTTTATCCAGTTTGGCTATAATTTGAAAACATTGTCTCTGCCTCTGTGATGAAGTAGCAAAGATGAACATTTCTGTGGGCAGGGTTAAGTATGGTAATTTTTGTAAAAAATCAGTTTGTTTGTCAATAAGGCTGCTATTAATGATTATTTTGTGTGCTAGAATGGGTATTTGGTATTTTTTGGTAAAAATAATCATCTTAGCTCAGTGGCATTCACTTGACTATTTTGTGTGTTTTTCTGTTCTGAAATGGCATTGAACTTTTTATTCATAAAAAGATCAATGTTAATGCATTATATCACAATGTATTCCTATGCTTACATAGTCATCTTCATTAAAAGTACAAATAATGTCAAAAACACTACAGCTGAAGTAAAAGTGCAAAAGTTAGTTAAACACAAAATGGCAGCATAGCAAGAAAGATGTTAACAGCTTCATCAATCATCACAAACTCAGTATCACCTAGCAAACCAAACTCTAAGCATTATGGGATACATAACAGTATTATATTACATATCCACAGTGTATACAAGTACAGAGCAGTACTTATTTATCATCACACTATGCTATCTGAAAATAGTATAACAGGAATGAAACTCAGATGCTAAATTATTGAAGATAAATTTGTCATTAATAAGTAATATGGCTTTCTGTATACAGATGCCCCATAACACAACAATAAATGTAGATGTAAAAAATATAGTGTTAGCAAAAACTCAGTAAAGATATATTATAGTATTCAAATAAATTAGAAACTTTTAGCTCAAGTTCTGTTTCTATATAAGCCTGATGCCTTTTCATACCAGCAATAACTTAGCAGAAAATAAAAACTATCGTTATTTGCTCTAGCCAAAATACCTTCCTTTTGTCATGAACTAGGTTTTTTTGTTTCATTATTTCAGTCAGCGACACTCAATAGATCTATATCCTGTGCCCATTAAATTGTAAGTTGTGGTTCTATGCGTATAGATTCATAATTTTCTAACAGTAACAAATTTAATAAATTCAACTGTAATCACTGCTGAATGGAAGGTAATTCCATTGACATCCTGGGAAATCTATGAACAATACTGATAGGATATTACATACTGTGTTCCTTCAAAGAAAGTTTTAAACGTTAAAAAAATATTAAACAGATTCAGGGAGGAACTGTCTTACAGCCCAGTCTTTCAAAATCCCCAAAATACACTTTTTTGTTGAAGTGCATTTTTGTTTCAGCTTCTGATTTTCTTATTTTAAACAGTTAATTTAGTTTGAACCTAGGCATTCTGCAATTCTTTACAGATCTGACTTATTAGCAGTTATAAGGAACATGGCTTCATCCAGCTATTGAATTGTTTATGTCTGGTTTCTCTACTGGAAGAAATGTCAGCTTCTAATGTGAATGATATCAACTGTACAGCAAGATTTTTAATTTTATTTAAAAAATCATGCCTATCTAAACTGAGAGCAAAGAAATGGGCAGATTAGTCTGTAATTAGCTAAGGATAGCAGAAATGGGCCCACAGGAATGAATATGCAAAGCATGTTCCTCTGTAACCCCTGCTATATTTCCCTGAGTGAAGAACATTGCATGGCTCACCAGTGTTTTCCTGCATGGACAGTGAGGGAACTAGTGTAACCATTGTAAGATGCATAATTATATTTTTTTCAGATGCATACCTTGAAAAATTGAAATCCATCTCCTGGATTCACCTCTACCTATAAAATAGTAGCCAGGCTGTAAAATTTATCAAGGAATACTTAGGTTTTTCACCTGTTTCTGTTGGGGTTCCACATGGATTTATCCTAGGACCTCTATTGCTCAAAATATTTATAAATGACTTACACACAGCAACTTTGGATACCACTGTTATTCAATGCACAGATGATGCATCACTAATCTGCAGTGCAAGTACCTTGGCTGACCTCTAAGCATTAACCCAACAACATAAACCTTGAACAAATCAAACATAAAACTATTAGTTGTTACCATAGATGAACACCTACAGTTTGACCAACATGTATTAGTAGCTATCAAGAAAACACCAAAAATCAGAAGTAAATACTTTATAATCAACAATGCACATAAAAAATGCATATTTTCTTCCTCCTCTGGTATTTGCCACTCCATTCTTCACTATTCTGCACAATTCCATCCAATCAAAAATTATGCAATGCTATATGTTTATAGGTACTTACTAGGCTGTTAATCTATAAAGATGTTTAGAAACCTAGCCATAAATTCCCATGACGTTTTCAGACCTTCTATTTTAAGTATGAATAACACAGAGACTAACAGAACATTTACATGTTGTCCCTATCTATGAGGGACAAGGGTGATAAACCAGTGGTAAATTCATGGTTATCCATCCAATTTTCCAGATTACATTTTTAGCATGCAAGAGAAGTACTTTTCTTTAAGTAGAGAGGAAGGTAATTCCAAAGAAGTGGTATTCTCTGTGATACATATCTATCCCTCCAACATATTTTATTTATGTTGGAAAAGTGGCTGAGATGTCTTAAGTGGGTGTTTACTCTCCAACTGGGCTTACAGATGTGCAGTGGGTCTAAAAGAATAGGGTCTGTTGAGGTTCTGTACAAGAGCAGAGATCACCTCTCAGTAGCCCATATGACACAGAAAAGAGAAACAAGGCTTTGAGGCAGTCCATATATTTTTTTAAGATTTACGTCTTTGATTTTCTTAGTAAGAAAGTGTTGTTGGCATTCAAGTTGTATCAGATATTTGGACAGCTGCAGAGTGAAGGAGGCATTGTGCTCTATGATCAGCCTGATGAGTGCAGGATATGTGGAAAGATCATATCCCTGGACCTGGATACTGTACTCACAGTAAAATGTTGTGGAATAAAAAGGGCTTTCTTACAATAGTGGATACATGGTGACTGAAGGACAGTTCATTGTCAGCTAAGGCTCCCAGGTTTTGAACTACTGCATCAATTTTCAGGGGTGCATTGTCAATGTGATAGTTGCAAAAGACTTCTTGCTTAACAAAGGATACTGTTATACATTTCTTGACATTTGGTTTTAGTCCATTGTTTTGACATCAGCTATTGGTTTGGGAAAGATGTATATGGGTTAGATGCTACTAAGTAGTTCATGATGGCACCAAGATTGCAGTTGTCTGCAAACTTGGTCAGCCATAAAACCGATAACAGTAGCTTTGACCTCTGAAAAGTTAATGCCAAAAAGGAGTAGCCCAAGGACTGAACCCTATGGTATGCCACTAGTAGCAGGTCTATTGGAGAAGGTAGCATAGCCTACCCTAATTTCCTGGGTTCTTTTTCTGAGCCAGTTTGATTTGTAGTGAATTACATGTGGATTAACAATTAACTGAAACAATTTATATATGATACCTGAGTGTGAGATGGTGTCAAATGCCTTTGTGAGGTCTGGATATGGAGTGTGTACTGATTTCCCTCATCCATTGCTTCAGTATCTTTCTCAGAGAAGTCAACCAGGTTAAGAAGTCAGGATCTTCTCTTGACAAATCAATACTTTGTAGGATGCCTTTATTTATTAATTCCATAATGATCCTTTCCATAGTCTTACAGATGAGGCTGGTCAGACTTATGGGTCTGTCCACTGACACCCCACCGTTGTGAAAGGGGATGACAGTTACTGTCCTCCATTCATGTGACACAAAGCCTATAATAAAATAGACAGGTTTGCCACCAGTCATAAAGCTAAATCCTACTGATGCCTGGCCCAAAAAGACCTTTTGTGGCTAGAACTACCACATTACTTATCTCTTACCCAATTGGTTGTGGCTCACAATATCATATATAAACCACAATATTGTTCAGCATCTACTAAACATCATAAAACTATATTCTTTCGACAGACCACTGCACTCAGTGGAAAAAAAACTTCTACCCTACATATCAAAATCACATAATACCTCAGGTAAATCTTTCTACTCAAACTCTGTCTCTGAGATCTGGAAATTAATCCCTATTCCATTAGACAACAAAACAACCCAGAAAGTTTCAAAAGTCTCCTAAAACAATATTTTAATGACTCTCATATGTGCTTTTGCACAACTACTGACTAAAAAATCCTCATCCATCTCTCCATACTCCTCTAGGGATACAGCACAGCTAACACCATTAAAGCCAACTATGCTCTTCTTATCTGCAATATTATCAGAAATGTCTCTGATCCCAGGGGTCCATACTGGTCTCTTACTCTTGGTCTCTTTCTATAGTCCAGAGTAGAAACCATCATAAGAATAGAAAAAGAGAAAAGCTCCATATACTGTATATACTATATATATATATATATATATATATATATATATATATATATATATATATATATATATATATATATATATATATATATATAATCAGCTGTACAATCATACATTAATAGGATAAATACACAATATGTATCAGAGCAAAACATATACTATCTGTTAAAAGTTTATTCAGCCAATGTATTCTGTCTAAAGTATAATGTTTTGCTGTTGTTATTCTTCTGCATATACTTTGTATCTATTTACTTGCATGTAGTTCTATTAGTGTGTAAATATTTTTATGTTATTGCCATTGTGGAACATTTCTCTTTGGACCTCCTCTGAAAAGGGTTATCAATGTCCAACAAAATTAAATAAATAAATCAGAGGGATCCAATATTGCCTGAGCATTACATTCCTTGTAAGCCTCATCTGTGGCTTTGTATGATATTGCTGTTTTAAGAACTCATTTTAGTTTTTTTTTCCCGGAGTTGAGGAGAGGAAGTTATCTATTTTATTTTCTCAGGGCATATGCATTGAGCAGAAAAAAACATACCTAAAGCTACAGTTATGACATCTTCTTAGGGTTTTAAATTGAAATTTGAATGATTTAAATGATGACATTTTTGGATTCAGAGCTCTTTAAGTGCTGCTCCCACCTTCTAACAAGTCATAGTGATTTTGTAAACATCTGTGTTTCCCCGTAGTCCATATGCCTATTACTGTTGGTCTCTCTTTTCTATAGTCCCTGAGTAGAGCCCATCATAAGAAGGAACCCGAAGAGAAAAGCTCCTCCATAAACATATACTGTATTACAATATATATATATATATATATATATATATATATATATATATATATATATATATAATCAGCTGTACAATCATACATTAATAGGATAAATACACAATATGTATCAGAGCAAAACATATACTATTTAGTTATATAACAGAAATTATTGTTGATAACCAATCTAGTCTATTTTAAAATATCAATATATCCTAACTTAATCTAAATCAAAAACATGAAACAGAGACTAATACAAATCCCTACACTAAGTTAAGATCAATAGCTGAAAGAACAAGCTTATACCATTTTTTTTACATTAGTAGAACAAGGAGCTCTTGTTACGCACTACAACTCAGTTAAAAGCTGATGGCATTTCTGACATTATTAGTAAACTTCACAGGCTAAGTCAAAAACTGTGTAACATGGAATAACACATACTTACATGTGCTAAGTTAAAATCTCAAGAAGATACAGACTGTCATGATGAAAGCAGGATTTTGGGAATTACTACAATAGGATGTATTTTGTGGGATCATTTGTAGATACTTCCTGGTGGCTGAAACATGGAGGTGCGGTAAGATACTATTATATTATATGCACCTTTGAAACTGGTGTAACCTGAACTATAATTGTGGATTAAAGGTCACTACTTACTTATCATAATCCAGTAAATGGGTTATCCCTTGTCAACTATTAACAGAATACAGTGCTGTTCTCTTTTCCAAGGGAGGGCATCTTCATGGAATTAAATGTAAAGAAACATGGTAGCATGGCAATTCTAGTGGATTGTCATGACTACCATATAGGTTCATAGGTAAGTACTAGGCTATATGCCCGAGGGTATCTATAGGCCTAGCTAGAATGTGTTGGCTTTTGCCACCCCCTTAGATTAGTTCCCTGTGCCTCTGTCCAGCAGAACCATTAGTTCCCTGTGCCTCTGTCCAGCAGAGCCACTGCAGTGATCCCTGGGGTAAATTTTGTGTTTCTCATCCACTCGTCAAGGTTTCTTTTGAAGAGTGTTAGTGAGGGGTTCTGCCTAATGTAGATTGGAATCCTGTTCCAAAGCATGGGGAGTCTCTGGGACAGGAATCTATCCCTTCAGCATATCCTATTTATCATTGTGGTGAGATTTAGATCCCTAGAGTGTGTGGCTCTCGGGGATTTGTTTTTTTTTTTTAGGTGGAGCATGTCCATCAATTCTGGGATGGACATGGGCTTGTATGTCAGGCAGAGATCACCTCTGAGTAAGCAGTATGCAACCGAGTACAGCTGGAGTTTCTTCAGTCGGGCTGCATAAGGCATCTGTTTGAGGCCAGTAATCCTCTTGGTGAGGTACTTCTGTGGTCTTTCCAGCTGTTGCAGGTGTCTTGTAAGGTACATCCCAAATGGGGCGTTGTACTCTATGATGGGTCTGATGAGTGATGAGTAAAGGGGCACAATAACCTCTTTTGTTCTAGATGCAAACCCTTTTGTGATTAGGTGGGCCACATAGAAGGATTTTCTAACCACCTTGGCAATATGATTATCAAAGGAGAGATTACTATCTACTTGGGACCCCAGATCCCTTATTACATTTTCTGTATTTAGGGGACTACCACATATGTGGTAGTTCGTGGGTACTTTGTTTTTTCCAAAGGGGATGACTATGCACTTTTTGGCATTTAGCTTGAGGCCATGATTTCACACCAGGTGTCCATCTCAGTGAGATCCTTCCGGAGGATGTCTGTATCATCCGGAGAGTCATTTATGGCCCCCAGTTTGCAGTTGTCTGTGAACTTGGTCAGCCATAGTCCTCATATGTTTGCCTGTACCTCTGAGAGGTATATACCGAACAGGAGGGGTCCCAGGACTGAGCCCAGGGGGGCGCCACTTGTAACCGGTTTAGAGTCAGACCTAGAGCCTGCAACTCTCACCGTGTGGGTTCTATCCATGAGCCAATTGGCAACCCATCTCATGACATAGGGGTTTATGTTCAGGCTGGTGAGCTTGTCTATAATACCAGAATGGGGAATGGTGTTGAAAGCCTTTCTGAGGTCTAGGTAGGCTGCATGAACCTCCTTTCCCTCATCTAAAGCCTTTGTAGCTGTCTCAAAGAAGTCTGCCAGGTTTAGGAGGCATGATCTGCCCTTAACAAAGCCAAACTGAGTAGGGTCCAATGTTTGGAGGTTCCCAATGTCTCTGTTAATGAGTTCCATGATGATGCACTCCATAGCCTTGCAGACTAGGCTAGTCAGGCTTATAGGGCGATAGTTCCCGGGGTCCGTTGTGGCTCCACCTTTGTGGAATGGGATAACTGTTGCTGTGCGTCACTGTATGGGTACGTAGCCTGTAGAGAGGCTGAATTTGAACAATGTGCTTAGGTGAGGGGTTAATTCATTTTAGAGCTCATGTAAGACACAGCCTTGGACACCATCCAGTCCCATTTAAGCTGTGTTTCTGTGCTTCTGGCTTTGGATAGGGCTGTTTTAGCCTGTGTGTCAGTGACTGCCAGGGCTCTACATTCTTCTGGTATGGTTATGGGCCCTTTAGGGGGTGAGAGGGAGGTGAAGTTTGCACTAAACCTGTCTGCCAGAATGTTGGCAATATCAGTTGGTTCAGTGTATTTTGTGCCATTCTGCACTAACTCAAAGCAGATCTGAGAGTTTCCACTTGACATAGCTGAAGAATGCTTTGTAGTTATCTTTGCAGTTCTTGGCAATTTTTCTTTCGAAGCTAGCCTTGGATGATGTTATGAGGTATCGTAGTTTCTTGCTGATACTGATCAGGGGTGTCTTTCCTTTTTGGGATTTTACTCTTTTCTGTACTAGTTTCCTCCTTCTATTTTATAGCTTGCTTATGGCAGGGGTCCCCCAGACTAGTTTCTTTTTCTTGGAGGAGTGAATCTTGGTTTTGCTTGGGATAGCATGAGCCATGCATTCTTACAGGTGCTCATAGAGTGCCTTTGTAAGGGATTCAGCAGCTTGGACAGCTCTGTCCTTTAGCATGGGGGCTGTGAACCTTTCCACCTTGGTCTTAAGTAACCTAACGTTTGCTTTTGAAAAGTTTTTCACAGTGGTTTCCTTGACTGGGGGTGGGGGTGGAATGTGGATATCCAGTGTGATTAGTCTATGGTCTGATCTAACCAGAGAGGGGTTGACCTCCAATGTGGAACACTGGTCACCCATGTTGATGATGACCAGGTCCAATATGTTGTCACCTCTGGTGGGGGTGTTGACCAGTTGATCCAGGGCATTCGAGTTTATAAATTCTAGGAAGCGTTGGGCAAGGGAGTTAGTACTTGAGTAGTTCTCCCAGTTAATGTTTGGGTAATTGAAATCACCCATGGCTAGGGCATTTGGTAGGACTTTCATATTTTCCAGTGTCTCCAGAAATGTGGAATGGGAGTCCTGGGTCATGGTGGGTGATCTGTAGCAAGCTGCAATTTGAATTGCATTTTTGCCCATTGTTAGTTGCACATGGATGATCTCTGAGGCATCGTGCTGTGCCACTAACCCGGATGTGTGGGTATCCTTGATGAATATGGATACACCCCCGCCTTTTGTGTTTGGTCCGGTTTCTGTGGCCGAAAAGTATGGTATGAGTTATAGCCTGGTAGTGTTGGGGTGCTCTCTGGAGTCTTAAACCAGGTTTCTGTCACAGCACAGATATCGATGTTCTCCATACTGAGGAGTGCCTTGAGTGCATGCATTTTGAGGTTTAGACTTCTGGCACTGAGTAGCATTACCCTCAGTTTTTGGTTACTTGTGCTATTTACGGTGGTGGGTTTGTCTTTTGAGCCTTGCATAAAAATGGCACTATGGGGGCAGTAAAAGCCTTGGCCAGTATTCAAAAGCCTAAGGGTGACAGGTGCGAGCCATCTCTTGCGAAGCAAGGTGGCTTGTCAAGCATGTCATCCCAGGTGGACAGATACTGGATCCCCTTTGAATGACACCAGAAACAGCCAATTGTTGAAACTGATCATTTTTTCTTTATACTGTGGCATAATTCTTGGTGAGGGCAGGATGCTACTCAGGGTCAGGGTCATACCGGCCTGGGCTATGTGATCAGAGAGCTCTTCCGTGTCTCTTTTCATGTAGTCCAGGGAGGTACATCTCAAGTCATTCACACCAACATGGATAATGACAGAATTGTATTTGTACTTGTTCTGGAGTGACCTGAGTGCTTGTGTTATGTGATGGATCCTGGCGCCCAACAGGTAGCTAACTGTAACTTTCTCCTTGTCCAGCCTAGTTAGTGGGACATCAGTGTGCTTGACTACAGAGTCACCTATTACTAGTGTGTTGGGTTTGTTATTTTGCCTTAAGGGCTGTGATTGCGTGGAACACTGATTATGTAAAGTATGTGTTTCATGGTTTGTGATGTGGTGTGGAGGTAGCTTGGGTGTCTGCTTTGGAGGTCTCTGAGGCTCTAAATAAAAATCTGCAAAAGCAATAGAGTATGTTTTCATGTATTTATGTGTGTTATTTGCCGGTGTTGGTTTAGTAGGTCTATGTGAGACTGGTGGTGTGTTGCAAGTATTTCCCTTCTTCTCTTGACTATCAGTTCCAGTCTTGGGTTGAGAGAGATATGCCCCCAGTTTGGCTGTATAATTGCATCTCTGGCATATATTAGTGTTTGGTGGTAGGAGGAAAGGGTTGTCTGTGTACATGAGGCAGTTGTAACATTGCCTCAAAATGCCCAGATTGACCAGTTGCACTGGAGAGTACATCTGAAACTGCCCTTTGGACATGCCTGAATAGGTAAAGTGAGCTGTTTTACTGATTGGCTGGTAGGGACGAATAGAGAGCCTTGTCCTTCTGGACAGTATGGGGGGGGTCTAGTGCTAGGGTTAATTAGTGCTTGCTATGAGTTTTGAGGAAGTGCTGGACTGTGAAATTAATGGTTTGAGTGCTTAAGTTGAATGTTTGCCTAGTTCCAAGGGAAAAATTGAACAGCAGACTTTGTGGAGCCAGGAATAGTTTAACCTTAGTTAACCAGCGCTACCCAGCATGCAAAACCGCAAATGCGTTTTTTTATAGCAGGGAAATTAAAGACATAGAAATTAGCCCAAAATAGCCAGTAAACTACTAACTTCTGGGCTGAAACCACTTCTCCAGGGGCAGATAGGCTGCTCAAAGCTGCCCTCTCTCACAGGTGAACAGAGAAACTTCCTTCTATCCAAGTAAGGTATGGGCAACACAGAAACTTGTAACACAGCCCTGAATTCATCAATAATCTGAAAACTGGACTATACTAGTTCAGAAAGCCGGGAAACAAGAATATATATATATATATATATATATATATATATATATATATATATATATATAGTTTTGTTTTTTCAGAAAATAAAGCAGATACAATAAAAAAAAAAACACTTTAAATGCACAGAAATGGCTATCGCACTTTAGTGTGTAGCCTACAACAGTTAAACAGGTTATTTAAACACATAAATAACTTAGTTCAAGTGCAGGCAGCAAATAAGTACAATATGTAGCAGAAACAAGCTTCTTAAATCACAGAAACGCTAGAAAATTTGGCGTTTTAGGCGGAATTAGTTAAAGACAGCAAGAAAATGCAGAAAAATGTTACTTAATCACTCCAAAGTCTCTCTTTTGTCTCTCTGCTGCTGTAGAACTCGGCAGGACACCTGGCAGGCACTTGCTGAGCTGAATACAAGTGTAAAAAAACTTGCAAATGTGGTTTTTATAGCAGGGAAATGAAAGAGATAGAAATTAGCCCAAAATGGCCAATAAACTACTAACTTCTGGGCTACAGCAAACAAGGCACACAAATTTCAGAAACAGTTCAAATAAGCAGGCACAATAAGCCTTTAACCAGAAATTCCCAGCTCAGAAGGGCAGAATCTAGCCTCTCCTCCCACAACAGTGCAGACCACAAACCTTCTTAATGTAAAATAACTGGCCTGAATCCCTAGTGCTTAAACCAGAACTAATGTGCATTTAGAATAACAGACACTGAGCCTTCAATCAGCAATTCCCAACTTAGAAGAATGTAAGCTACCTGTCCTGCCACAACAGTGCAGTCCACAAACCTTCTTAATGTAAAACAACTGGTCTGAAGCCCAAGTGCATAAACCAAAAACCCATATAATGAATCAACCATTCAAAGTCAGAGAACCATTACTGTGATCCTTGGAAAAATGAAAATTTAAGTACAATTGTAGGAAAGCATACTAACATTGCAGCTGCAGTATTATGAAGATTTTTCCTTACCTTGTGAAACAGTGATCTTAGAAGTAGTATATATTAGTGTCAGGCCTAAGTGGGCAAAGATTCTAAATTGGGAAATTAAAACATGTCATAGCAATTTCTAAAATTCCCTGTTTCTTGTTATAACCAGATTTAAAGATACAGGATTTGCAGGACCAGGGCAAATACTTCCAAAGTGGAGCCATTTCTGCCATGCATTGGTTGCCCCACAGCTGCCATGGCAGGTGTTGTTATGGAAAAAAGAAATTGGGAATGGCTCAATGTTGTTTCAAGAGTATGGATTCATCACAAAAGGATTGTCTAGGGATAATAATCCTTTGCACCATGAAGGCTGCAATATATGTATTAATAAATCTTAGTTTTTGGCTACAGAACAGTAAGTCCAGCCAAACCACATTTCAGAAGGCTAGACATGATATATGAGGGGGACCTTACAACAGCAAGAAAAAATCTGATTAGCTAAAGTTTTGTCTGGTAGCCTGATACTGACATAGAAACTGAAGATATAACAAAAAAATTGTAAAAGATGCCAAATGCTCTAAATGCACTATGACCATCCATACTGCATCTTTAGTATTGGTCATCTACACCATAGTATCACATTTATATTGGCATTGTGGAACATATCAGAAACTCCATGTGATCATATCATAGTGAATTATGTGCTGTGTGGCCTACAGTGAAATATCTACAGTCCACACTGACAATAAAAGAAAGGTTTGTGCTTAGAATAACACCTGCAAAACATGGCTTGACAGGACAGTTTGACAGTAGTAATTATCCATAATTAAAATTTGAGGCTTTCAATGCATTTAGGAAATAAAATTATATTATTAAACATTTCATATGTACAGCCTGCCATCCATCCACAGATGAAGGGGATGAATTTTTTTTAAACACTTTTTATTAAGGTTTTTGCAATACAAAATCAATTATAGAAATACAATAAAGAAATTGCTTATAAAAACCAAAAATTATACACAAAAAAGTAAAAGCAACTTAAGTATTTATATCAGTGTCTATTATACGCATTGTAACAAAACAATGTAAAACCTGTAATAGTTTCATTGAGTAATGTGTGAATTCTTTTCTAATAAAGATTTTAAGTTAGACCACAGATTATATGTAAAGGATGTTCTAATAATTCTTGATTTAATAGTCATCATTTCCAATTGACATGTTCCAGTAAGAATACTCTTGAATTCTGCAAATAATGGAGGATGTTCAGATTTCCAATTCCTGGTTATTACTTTTCTGGCTGCTGATAGTATAGACCATAAAAGAGAGTATTTAACTCTTCTAATACAATTATGAATTGGGGTATTAAACAAAATCAAAGATGTAGATAAAGTAAATCTATCTGTAAAAAAAACTTGGAGAAAGTAATTTTTTCCCAATATTGTTTCAAAGCTATGCAATCGTAAAACATATGTGATCAATCTGCTTTACTTTCTGTTTTGCATCTCCAACAAAATACTTTTTCCTTACTGACCAGTTCCAATTTATGGGGTGTATAGAAAGCTCTATTCATAAATTTCCAGGAGTATAATCTCCATCAAAGTGAGGATGTAGTCTGCCTAGATGATTCCAAGATTATTTTTTTTATCAATTTCAGAAGGTAGCTTCTTATTAATTAATGTGAAGTAATTCCAGTAATTATCAATTATATTTTTTGTTTCATTGTTAATTATTTTATATATAATTGAAAGTTTACTTTCACTGGATTTGTCTTTGTGAATAAATGTAGTCAAAAAATGTATTAGTTTAGGTATAGGTGTTCTTAAACTTAGGAGAAGTGAATTGATCTTGTCAGTCATGAATTGTCTATGTGATTGAAGTAGTAGCCATAAATTAAAATTGAAATCGTATTTTAATATTAGGTGTTCTAATGTTATTAAGTTATCATCTTCTAAAAATTGAAACCAAAAAGTAAGATTTTTCTCCTTCAACAAGATAATGGCAGAACAATTGGAGGTGAGGATGACATCCTTTGTGTATGCAATAGGAAACAGAATAAATAGTCAATGTTTATAAGTCATATTTTTATATATAAAATTTTTAAAATCCTTTAATAAAAGTTTTATATAATAGGGAAAGTTACTTAGGATTTTGTTAAGCCAAAAATATTTTTTTTAAATCCATATGGATTGAATATTTAATATTAGGAGTTTATTAGAGCTAGATCTCTCATTCATGTTAAAACACAGAACTTCTTGAAATGTTTTCCATCTTGCTGAATAATTTTCATTAATTAATAAAAACATAGTTTTAACCACTGATGTATAGAGTATAAGTCAATATCAGGTAAACCTGTCCCACCTAGATGCCAATCTTTCATATGATGGGTAATAATTATCCTTGGTTTATTTGGATAACACAAAAACTTTAAAACCATTGTATTTATTTTTTATCAGTGTTTTGGAGGCATTAATGATGTGGATTGTATAATATAAAGTATCTTAGGTAAAATGGTAATGTTAATAATTGAACGTTTCTCGTCCATTAGGAATGAGAGATATTTCCACTTAGTTATTAAGTTATTTATAGCAGTTATGCAATCATTATAATTAAGTCTTATTATATCATTTGTATTGCTAGCTAATATAACTCCTAAATACAAAATATTGTCAGATTTAACCAAGTATTTAATAGATTTATATTCACAAAGATTGGTATCTGAATTAATAGAAAATATTTTTGATTTGTTTTCATTGAAAATTAAGCCAGATTTCTTTTGAAAAAATTCCATGAGATCAAATATAGCTTGTAAAGTTTTATTTGTTCCTTTAATAGTAAGGAGAATATAGTCCACAAATAGTTGTACTCTGGAGGTTGTTTCAAGCTTCAAAAAATCCTCAATGTCTGGATTTATCCTTATATAGTTAGCTAATGGCTCCATTATGAGAGTAAATAGCAAAGGGGAAAGGGGACATCCTTGTTTAGTTCCTTTATATATTGGGATACTATAAGATATATATATGAACCAATCTTTATACATGTCTGACTTCCATTATACAGGTGCGAAATAAGATGTATGAATTTATTTGAAAAATGTAAAGATTCTAAGATAAGAAAAAGTTAGTCCCAATTTACCAAGTCAAAGGTACAGTTTATATCCAAACCTAATAGAGTTAAATTCTTCCTAGAGTTAACAGCATGATATTCTTGTAATACTGTCATAAGTGTTTCTATTTTAAATAAAACCTGTTTGATCTTCATCAATCAAAAGTGGAATGAATTTCTTTAGTCTATTGGCATAAATAGACATAAGTAATTTATAGTCAACATTTAGAAGTGATATTGGTCTATATGAGGAACACTTTGAGGTATCTTTATCTGTCTTCAATGTAGGCAAAATGAGGGTGTATTTCCAGGAGGGGACCACATTAAATAAATCCTGACACTGAGAAAAAACTTGATGTAATAAAGTTAATGCTTCTTTTGGTAGTATTTTATAGATTTCTGGAATAATTCCATCATATTTTGTTTTAAAGCATTGATTTGACATTTCATTTCTGATAATGAAATATTTTTATCTAAATAATTAATCTGTTGGTCAGTTAATTTGTTTTTGATATATTTCTTTATAAATGCTCTTATAGATTCTTTAGGATCTAAAGTTGTTGAGCTTTGATTAATTTTGTTAAAATAATCTCTAAATTCCATTAATATATCTCCTAAATCAGTTACCCTTTTCTTTTTTTCTGAATACCTCTCTTTAATATGGTAAGTTTTGCTAAGCCTCTTGGTTTTGGTGGCCAATTTAGTTAAAGATTTAGGATTTATAGAAAACTTTATGAATTTATATCTTTCTAAATCAATATTGGTCTTATGATTCATAATTTCTACATATTTATTATTCAAATTATTAATTCTTGCAACCTTACTAGATTTGTTTATCTGATTATGTAGTTTTAATTTATCAGTTTTCTCTTGGAGTGTTTTTAATTCCTTCTCCCAGTGTTTTTTATTAATGTAAAAGTTTATTATTCTCCCATAAAGGTAAGCTTTTAAAGCATCCCAGATATAAATGTCAGATGTGTCCTTGGTACTATTGAAATTAATAAAAATTTTGTTTCAGAGATAATGAATTCTTTGAAATCTGATAGGGTAGTTCGATATGCTGGGATTTTTTTAATTTGGGTACAGAGGTTTGAGTTTATTAATAGATCAAAAGAAATAGTGTTATGATCAGATAATGTGCACGAATGTACTTTAACTTTGTTTAGATTGTTGACTAATTGATTGGAAATATAAACTCTATCAATTCTAGAATATGAACCATGCCTATGAGACAAATATGTATAATAAAGGGAATTTGAATCAGCAAAATCATTAATGTCTGTAATATGGTATATATCAGCAAATTCAATCACATTTGTAGCTGATAATGCTATTCTTCTTTTATTAATAGTTGCTGAATCTTTTTCATTAACTATACAATTGAAATCCCCTGCTAAAATAATATCTCCTTTGGATATTTGTACTGTTTGGTTTAGGTGTTGTTTAACTGTGTGAATACCTATCCCTGGTATCCAATAGGTGTTAATTAATGTGCATAATTTCCTATTAAGTTCCAGTGTAACAGAGCAAAACATATCCTTATCATCATCATATGTGTCTATTATTTCAGCATATGATTGAGTATTGTTCCATAGAATTGCAATATCCCTCTTCTTTTGTTGATGATGTGAGCTAGATAGTACTATATATTTTCTATTTTTAAGTCTTACCTTTTAGTAAGTGTGTTTCTTGTAGGAAAACAACATTAGGGTTAAAACGATTTAAATATTTATATAAACTTCCCTTTTTGCAACTATTTAACCCATTAATATTAATAGATAAACATTTAAGGTTAACATAAAGAACAACGGATGAGTTTACTTGAGTGATGATCATTAACATATTAAGAATATACATATAAATGTTTATTCCTACTGAACTGAAATAATTTTTTATAGATCTGCAGTCCAAATAATGCAAGACAATAGTGTAGATTAGACCATTAAAGTGTTTAGACACTGAAAAAGAACAAATAATAACTATATACAATAATACTAGAATTCTATATTCCCTTACCCCTTTCATGGAGTTCAAAGAGACTCCTAACTCAAACAGAATCCTGTTTGAGTTAACCACCCTCTCACTAACAACAGTCAATTCCCCCACCACAAATAGAATTTAATAATACGTAGAAATTTTGATTATAACAAGGAAATAAGTATATCCCATATGTTAAGATATTTGCATGCAAAATATTTTGATATATATTCTTGTTCTCTTAAAAAAACAAACTAAACTGTTAATATTTCTGAGTTATTATTAACTTATACATATGACGGCCAAAATGGAAATGATTTGTAGATGTATTACATAAACAGATCAGATGGATAATAGTATCATTTTAAAAATAAGGATCAAATTAAGTTAGGGTATATAAAATTATTTTCTGATGTAAGAATGTGCCTTACTATTATGCTCATCTACTCAAAAAGACATTCAGAAAAGAAACACCATCAAT
The DNA here is from genome assembly GCF_019279795.1 of Protopterus annectens. Taxonomy (NCBI): domain Eukaryota; kingdom Metazoa; phylum Chordata; order Ceratodontiformes; family Protopteridae; genus Protopterus; species Protopterus annectens. The sequence continues at coordinate 461,632,690 of NC_056745.1, forward strand.
TAAGCCCTATTTACAGACACTCCTGTGTAACAATATGTCATATACATTTCTCCATAGTTATAAGTAATGGAGTTAACACATGTACTGCATCACCCTTTTCCATTCTCATCTTGTCAGTTGATTTTTTCAAAACCATATACCATTATTATAAGTTTCCATTATATTTGTAGATAATCTATAAACTGGTATCTATTGATTATTATATACAATCTTATGTAGCTCACATAGTAGAATACTAGATAGTGTCATAACATTAAAATGAAGAAGTTCATCAAAATCTGCTTTGACTAAGATAACTAGCAAAACCATGATAACATGTTTAAAACATTTATCTACAACCTTTAAATTTTATTAAAAGTATATAGTAATATATATCTAAAACATCTAAAAATTAAGCTTATGTTGTACTAAGTTCAGATATATGAAATCAAATAGGTGAAACTTGTCCTCCTAGTATCTAAAATAGAACAGCAATCCAAATAACATTACTATTGCAGGTATGAACTACAACTACCTTATAATAAGTGTTGACTTCTAATGTCCAAACTTCAGATTATATAGTGACTTTCTCAGGTCTTGAGAATTTTGTTGTCAGGTATAGCCAAAAAAGTATACAATGGTAATACACACCGTCTAAAGTAAAAACAAAGCTAAATGCAATAACATTTAGATTTCAAATTAAAATAACAGAGACATTGAAATGAGATATATCATAGATCTTACTATTTTGGCTATTTTTAAATATATTTATCTACCAATAATAAATGAACAATAAACATGTTATATGCAATAAGATTTTAGATTGTAAGATGAATAAGGTATTTTTTTTTACTAGAAGTGAACTGTGCAACAAAGTTTTGAAGCGAACAAATGTATCAATGTTTCAACAAGTGGTTAGCCTACCAGCATCAGCCATTTAGGTTATTATTCCCCCAACCCCTCTACTAAACCACTGTCACTTCAGAGCTGAACAAACTCTGATAAACAAAAGCCTCATTTGAAAATGAAATGCTTTTTTTCTGTCAAACTGTACAGCCTGGGGATAACATACTTCACCTAGAAATACCAAGGTAGGGTGGGTGTAAGAGAAATCAAGTCCCTCAAAAATAGCAGTCTATTAACTCTCTTCCAAATGTCCACCTTACTGTCTGAGCCTGCAGTGTCCAGTGTAGGCATAAATCCCTGTGTCGTCTGCATCACTCGAACAGTGCACAATGAGAATGTAGTTCTCTGCTTGTCTATATATTCAAAAAACATTGCTCATCAATAAGAAAATGATCTCAATATACACCAAAGCTTAACTGAAGGACTGAGTACCACAACACCAAATGCTAGTTATAATATGTCAAATACATTGCTTTACATTTCTGCCCTAGTCAATCAAATCGTAACCCTCAGCAAGCAATAGTTCCCTTACAATCCAGAAGCATTATTATACCTTTAAAAATAAAAATACTGCTTTTGCTTCTTTGTATTATCTACGCAGTTTTAGCGCTGAAAACACTGTCATCACTGCTCATATATGTCTCACCTCATTTGACACGAAGAGGCTGATCTCATACATGTATCTTGAAAACAATCCTATCAACTAGATTCACATGCTGAAAGATTGGTTTTCCTTTCACTAAGAAAAATCAACTACATGTTAAGCAGTTGAAAGTAAACAAAACACAACACTCTCCTTTTCTCCATTCTATGGGCCTTAATCTGCTCAGGACTAACTCTGCAGTGAGCATATGAATGTTCTACCCTGTTTCTTGTTAGAGGGGTCAAAGTTCGTGCTTTTTCCCATTGACTGGTGATATTCCGATCGCACAGTCCAAGAAAGATTTAAAAGCAAACAAATGTCTCAAGATCAATCCTGTTGAGGAAAAAAAGTAATGTTTCAGTGGAAACTGCTTGAACTAACAAAATAAGATTTTGTCTGTAACAGAAATGGCCCAAGAGGTTTGAGAACTGCCATTTGAACACTGAGCCATTCAATAACATGCAGAAATCGTTACTAATAATGAAAAAAGTACCGTGTTGATTATTTAAGCATATTTAACTAAATCACTGCAACTAACTAATAAAAGATAAAATAAAAGAGAAAATGTTACCAGTAAGCCTACAAAATAACAAATAAAGTAACAAAAAAGCCATATTCACTTAATTACCTCAGATACACTACCAAGGAAGCATTCCCACAAACAATCCCTTTATAAATGCATTCAATTTCCATATTCCCATGTTAAAGTAAGGCACAAATTTAATCTAAAGTAATATATATTTTTTAACAAGCTTAGACATTCTTCTGAAATCAAAAGGAAAAGTATTAAAGAATAGGGGAAAAAAGGTACATTACCAAAATTTAAAATAAAAAAACAATTATTTATCCTTCAGTTTCTTCTTTTTTCTGAAGTTTTCCAGTTGTTATTCTCTGCAACTCTCTTCAGGGAAATGCTTGACCATTCCATATCTTCTAATTTGTCTATTAATTTATGAGTTTTAATGAATGATACAGCAGAGTCAATGTCCTCAAATATTTTTATGCCATCTGCAAGGAATAATTTCAGTCTAGCAGGAAACAAAACGTATACTTTTATCTGGTTCTTTTTAGCGCCTTAATAATGGGATGAAAACGTTTTCTTTTAGACATGACTGCACTTGAATAGTCAAAACGTACAATTCTGTCTTTTATACTTATAGGTGACTTGGACCATGCAGTTTTCAACACTAATTCTTTATCTTGTGAAGACATAAATCTCACTATTTTCTAGGAGTATTCTTATTAGGAGATGAAGTAAGAGATCTATGTGCCATTTCAATTCCATATGAAAGGGCTTCTGGAAGGTCTAAGATAGATAGTAACCATGAAAGTTAAAAAACTCACCGTGTTGTTTCCTTCAGTATTGTCTAGCAAGCTGAAGAGCCATATGTTATTTCTTTGTGATCTATTTTCTAGGTCCTCTAGTTTATTCTGGAGAGTAGTGTTCTGCTTTAAAAGAAATTCAGTGTTACTTTCACCCTCCTGTAATCTTCCATCTACATCAGAGATTGCTCTATATATCTGAGATCTGTGATTTCTGCAGTTGTACTTCTTTATGTATTAAGTCCATCTGTTTTAAACCTTTCTGTTCAAAGACATCCATTTTTGTATCCATTTTATCTAGTTTTAGTGACATCTCTTGTATGTTAGCTGCCAAAGATAATAGTTCTTTCTTAAAGAGTCCATAGAAGTGTTCTTTGAGTGGCTCATCTTTCAGTCAGAAATGCTGGGATGTGTTGTCAGAAGATTTTGACAAGAAAATATCAGAAAAAAATAATATTTGTTTAAAACAATCCTAGAATATGCTTAGGATAATTCAAAATTGAAGAAATAAGTCGAATAGGATTGTTTATGAAAAATAAAGCCTGTCAAAAATGAATAAAGTGACAGAGCTAGAAAAAACTGCTGCTAGTAAGTGGACATCTTGGCCATGCCCCCTCACAAATAACATTTTTTTAATGAGATGAAAATTTTATAGAAAAGATTTAAGGAAATTATGAAAGAAATGAGACCCTGAGATAAGTACCTACAATAAAAAGACTACTCTCTCTTCACTTATCATAAAGCACACACAGCTACCAGTATGCCACTAACAATGTGGTTCCTGTGTAGGAAACTACATTCTAGATACATCACAATGAGAACAAATAAGAAAATATTGAAAACAGTTATCATAAACTGAAAGGCACTGGCTAGAGATTAGAAGACTAGTAAGTAGTGAGTGGATAAAACTATTTTAAGTCTTGGTTTACAGTAATACATTCCTAATGTAAGGCAGGGTACTGGAAGAAGGCATGCAAATGATTTAAGGAATGTTCAACAAGTGCATGGTACCTTACCAGTTAAAAGAAAACTCAGAGTAAATGAACCATTAGATATGCATGAAGGTAGCACAGAAGTGGTTTGGTAGCACCTATACAGAAGGTACAACTTCCTAAATCATAATCCCAAGATGTGCATGAATCTGGAAGTGCAAGAAGGACAATATGGCAATTTCTAGAGGAAGATGATCTGCCAGTATTATACCTCAGAAGTGATGTCAGACCAAACAATGAACTATGCCAAGTTCCAGAAGATGCTGAACAGAAATGCTGAATTCCAACAGGGATGGCAGACCAAACATCTCAAAGAAATGTGTCCATGCCCATAGGGACCACAGATACTCTATGCTGAGCCCCTGAAATGTTTTCTTCAGATGACAAACCTTTGGGGTTGGAGCTTATATAAATAAAATCGGTCACTGCTCATACATAAGCTTAATAAAGTACCCAGAAAGTGTGTGGTGTTCATATTGAGTTTATGGTACATAAATGGGGATCAAAAACACTGGGCAGGATTCACGAAGCCTCCGTGTAAGAGATACAAGGCTTACACGGAGGCTGCAGTTAAACGGTGTGATGTCAGCATGTCATGCATATGCATGAGGGCATGCTGAATCACACCTAAGGCTAACACGGTCCATGGAAGACAGTAGGGGGCATGTCCATAGGCCGAGCCCTGCAAGCGGACACGCCCCCAGAAGAGTAAAAGTGCCCAAAGTAAACACCCACGACAGAGTCCATGGAAATGTGAATAAACACAACACAACACATGCCCCCACAGACTATGAACATAAAATATATAAATGAACATGTTGTATATTTTTTTAAATTGTAAAGATGTTTGCCCGTGAGTGCGCTCGTTTGCGCGGGCGTGCCCGTAGCTCAGCCACAGTTAGCAGTAAGTGGAAAAGCATATAAGAACTAACTATGCCAAGTAAGCCAAAAAGCAATAGCATAGCGGTAGAGATGTCGGCTCAAGAGCAGGCAGTCATGGTTCGAGCCCCCACAACATCAATTTTTATTTTTAGTAAAATAAGCACGAAACAAGTCCTTGACAAATATGTACACATATAAAAAATTATATTTTATGTAAAATGTAATGAAATAGGCCATTTATTTTGAAGAAATGTGAGATAACAAAATAATAAAAAATGCCAGATGTGCCTATAGCTGAGCTACAGTTTAACAAGGTGAGTGCATCTGCCCGTAGGTGAGCAGTGGTTTAACAGGTGTAAAATGAGTGTCCGTAGGTGAGCAGTGGTTTAACACGCTGAAACTGTGTGCCCCTAGCTGAGCTGAGCGTAATACAGCCAAATGAGGTGTAAACCAGCGTAAATCTGTTTGCGCGGAGCTGCGCACCGCACCAACAAGCTAACCGACGGGCAACATTGAGCAAGCTGTAACAAAACTGCCTTTACACAGACACACCCCCTAGCCTGTCTAGACAGTCATAAAATATAAAAATCAGTGGCCAGGTTCGAACCCAGGATACCATCCACCATGATCAAGGTACTGAACCACTAAGCCATGACAGCTGTACTTAAAAATGCAGTAATAGCAAATATATAGGAATGAATAGAAAGTGGAGCATGACAAAGCAGGTTTTGTGAAGTTGATACAATTCCAAAATGGCCAATCACAGATAAGTGCGGGAAAAACAGCATATATAAGCCCCATAGGCGGGAATACACAGCATAAACGATTGTAGAACTAACTTGCAGCCAGAATGTCAGGAGTAGGTGAGGGTAGTTGCTTTTGAGCACAGAGGTGGGGCATTGAGGAGTCCAGATACATGGTCTGGCTCCTAGTCTACAATCATGAGGCCCAACTCATGCAGGGCCAGGTCCTGTGGGGAGCATATAGGGCTGAGGCATGGGACCGGTTGGCTCATGATCTCACCAGTGCCACAGGGATTCCAAGGACTGGTGAGCAGGTCCGTCACCACCATGCGGACCTGAAGAGACGTAAGCAGGACCAATTGAACCTTTGGATCCAGGAGGCCCAGCAAATGGCCAACGCCCCACTATGGAGTAAGTTACATTTAATTATGTATGTAAGAAATTAAACTAGCTGATATTATGGATATGTGTATTCCAATATTACTTCATTTATATTACAGCTGCAGGTGTCCGTTCTGTGAACCACAGAGCCTATGGTGATAGGCTGGTGCGGTTGCGCCACCAGGCAGGTCAGTAATCCTCTCCCAGTAACTGCAAAGAAATATAAAAGTATGACAGTTAGCAAAAGAGTGCAGTGTAGTCACTAAGTAATAAAATGTGCAAGTAACAGTGTAAGAGTGTTTGCAAGTATTGCTTGATTACAAAAGTGTGTTGCAGTCTGTAATCCAAACAGAAAAATGAAAAAGTCTGAAATAAAGTCTGAAATAAAGATGCCCCACCTGTAATATAATAGTACACAACCTGCAGCAGGCTGAAAAGTACCACTGCAGAAGATGAGCAAATCACATGTGTGAAATATATCCCTGTTGAAATACTGAAACATGACAGAAGTGAGACTGCTGGAAAGGATTGTAATAACTACAGGTAAAACATGTCAATAAAGCCTAGAAGTAAGTACCATCCTGAATAGTAAAATGAAAACAAGTGAGAGAGTGTGAGAAAGAGTTATGAATCCACCAATAAAGCAGTAATAACCCCTGAATAAAGTATACTGCAGTCAGTACAGAATGAAATGAATGTGACAAGCAGAACCAAACTGCGAAATGTGTTCAAAGTGTTGCTGCAGTTGGAATGTGTATCCCAAAATCTTGATATGTTGCTCTCAGTCTGCAATATGCAGATAGTATGATTGTCTGAAATACCAAACATCCACAGTTGTCTATAGCTATATAAAGCAAATGTAGCAGGATGATGTAGCTGAACAAAGCCAGATATGAACGTGTATGAATAACAATAAAATGTATATTGATGTAGCAGTAACAGTCCTATCACCAAATTAAAGTAGGTATCATATAGGAAACTGTAGTTAGAACAGTAGTGTGTATATATCTGCAGCTATTAGAAATGTACAGCATATGTATTGGTATTCGAAGGTGTTAATAATATTTTCTTCACCCCACCCTATAACCACATATAATCCATTCCACGTGAAATTGGTATGTGCAATCACAATTAACACCCCTGGACATTTGTCCTGTTGGGTCATAAATATTTGCATGTACGTTGATGCATCTGCCCTGTTCATACATCTAAACCTGATGGCCTGTTGCCATCAATCAACACTGCATGTTGTTGGACTGTGTATTGCTGTTCAAATTATGCATGTGTTATGCTCGCTGTTCAATGCTGTGAATATCTGGGTGTTTGGTTAATGGGAACACTAATGCATGCTGTTACAACTAATTGCGAATGGTATTGTATGTAACTAACCCAAACTGTCATGACATAATGCAAAACATAGGACGACAGGGAAGGCGGGTTCCAGCGGACCCACCTCTCCCACCTCAGCTGGCGAGTGCACCTGGCACTAGTGTCCAGTCTGGACCCTCCTCCGGTGGCACTGTGCCACCTGCGGGTGGAAGCGCTGCAGGGGATGGGGCCCATCCCCCCTCTGCAAGTGTGGCCAGAGGAGAACCACCACTCACCCTCCGTAGCGTCCGGACTGTGGTATGTAGGGAGATCCGGGACTCTGTTCTTGGGCCCCTACGCCAGCTTGAGGCACAGGTGGCACAACTTACGGGCATGTCTGTTGCCCGGCCAACATAGCCCCAAGCACAGCCCCGTCCTGGGCAGTGAAGGAACAGTGGCAACTGCCCATGGGTAGGGATATCAGTTCCACTGTTGCCATCTGTGGGCTCATGGGCTCTGGATATCCAAACATCCGTCCCCGTCAATTGTGTAACCCCCCCCCACACATGTCATACACCGCTCCTGTATGCGTCTTGTTTGTCTTGTCTGTTGACCTACCCAACCTACCTCCCCAGCTATACCGACTTCCTTCACCTGACATACCACTCTCACCTGAAAAAAAAATAAATAAATAAAAGGGCACTCTGTACCCACAAAAAAATTACGCCCCATACATAGCTGCCCATTCCGCACACATGTCTGCTGGACATGGAAACTATCAATTACAATTGGCTGTACAACAAGTATTATTGTTGTCCTGACACCTCTCTCAGGGGTGGAAGGTTTCAAATGTCACACCAAATTACATACATATGCACAGCTGTTGCTGATGAAGAAATGGGCAGCTATGGGCCTTACCTACATCCCTCCTGCAAAACCCAAGCTTGTTTCCCTACTGTCTTACCCTCTTTGTGACCCCTTTTTCACCACTTTCCTGTCTCCCCATTTTCATTTCTTTCAAAGAAAATAGCGCGGGTGTGTGCCAGAGTAAGCACTGTTAAGCAGTTCTAAGCGGGTGTGCGCGGAGCTGAATGCCAGTACACATGCGGTAGCTCCGCGCAAACCAGCGCTAACCCGGTTACAACTGCTTAAAAGTGCCTTAGTCACTCTGATTGACAGGTCCTGTAGTCAGTTCAAAAGCAAAATAAAATCCCACTGTCAGTCCCGAACCCAGGAAACAGTAGTCTGCATGACCTACCACTAAGCCATGACTGTTATACAAGAGCATTGTGCTAAAATAAATATATCATGTAATAGTAGGAATGAATGTAAAGGGAATATAGGATGTGTAGTACACAAAGCATGTCATGTATACTTACTGTCAAAACTAGTGGATGTCCATAATAGTAGTGTGTGAACAGAAACAGCCATGCTAGTTGGTAGCTAGTAGGTAATAATGTCAGTTAATGTACATATATAAATGTATGTATATTTACATATATATATATATATATATATATATATATATATATATATATATATATATATATATATATATATAGTTGTAGGTGTCAGTGTGCATACACACTTACTACAGGAAACAGGAGAGAGGAATGGAGAAATGTGAATCTACAACACAGCCTGAATCATGAGAGAGATACTAACCTTTACACTCACAGAACAGTGTCCACAGCATACCAGCATGGTCCCCGCCCTGACAATCTGAAAGGGCAACGCCTATCTCACATACCCTTTTATAGCGCTGTCCTGAAATCACAGTGAGAACTGCAATCAGTACACAACTGGCTGCATGCAATTAGCAAATGCTGGCTTACAACTGGTGCAGAGGCCATCACATGGACTTATGCAGATACCTACAAAAGCATCCTGTACTCACACTCCACACATGCAATACTTTCATTGCACTGTCTGGAGGCAGACACAGAGAGAGCGAGAGAGAGAGAAATAAAAAAAAAAAAAGAAAATAAGAACACAAACAACAACACACGGTACACAAACTAAGTTGAAGCTGTCAGCAGTGTCAGTACCAAGCTGGGCTAGCAGCAGCAGGAAGCTGTAGTAACGGTAATGCAACCAGCTGCAACAAACACAGGTAATGTAAAGTAACAAGTTAATAGTCTACACACTGTGAACCCTCCATATGTGTCATAGGTCTGTAGCTATAGGTATGTCCATGTGATATGTTGTGTGCACGTAGTTCCACCCAAAGGGGATGACTATACATTACATGTCATTCAGTGTTAGGCCATGATCCTGGCACCAGTTGTCCGTTTCAGTGAGGCCTGTCTGTAGGATGTGTGTGTCAGCTGGTGTAACAACTATGGCGCTTAGTTTGCAGTCATCTGGGAACTTTGTCATCCACAACCCGCACATGTTTGCTTTCACATCTGAGAAATAAATGCCAAACAAGAGGGGTCCTAGGACAGAGGCCTGTGGGATACCACATGTGACTGGCATTGAGTCTGACATGGCTCCTGCAATATCGATATTATGGATTATGTATGTCAACCAGTGTGCAACCCATCATGTGACATATGTAGTAACATGTAAGCTAATGAGCTTGTCTATGATGCCTGAGTGGAGTACTGTGTTGAAGGCCTTAGGCAAGTCCAGGTAGGCTGTATGGACTGCATTGCCCTCATCAATGGCTGTAGTGACTGTTATGAAAGGTCAACCAGGTTCAAAAGGCAGGATCAGCCCATCACAAAGGCAAACTGGCTGGGAACAAGTGTCTGCAGGTACCCAATATCGCTGTATATGCATCCCATACTGAATCATTCCATAGCTTTGCAGACCAGGCTGGTTAAGCTTATGGGGCGGTGGTTCCCAGGGTCAGTAGAGGTGCCTCCTTAGTGGAGTGGGACCACTGTTGCTGTATGCCAGTGTTCAGGTACATATCCCGTAGTACAGCCAAGGTTAAATATCAGTCTTATATGCGGTTGTATGTCTTCTTGGAGTTCACATAGCACACATCCAGGGATACCATCAGGTCACATTGATGCTGTGTGTTCTGCTTTGCTGAGGGCAGCCCTCAACTGGACATCTGAGATGATAGGGAGGTTACATTCAGCTGTGATAACTATTTCTAAGTGTGGGGGTGAAGGAGGGGGGATACGTGCACTGAACCTGTCTGCCAGAATGTTGCCAATATCTGTGTGTTCGGTGAATGTTAAGTAGGTGTGTAGTAACTCAGAGCATATCTGAGGCGTTTGGTCCATATGTGTAACATAACTGAAGAAGGCCTTGTGGTTATCTATAGTGTTCGTGGCCATTTCCCTCCCAGAGTAGGCCGTGGATGTTGTTATGAGAGACTGTAGCTTATTACCAGTGCTGACCACAGATGCCTTCCCTTTATGTGAATCTGCTCTGTCCTGCAGTAGCCTCCTTCTATCGTTATACAATCTGCCTTTGGCTGGGGTCCACAACACAGGATGCCTAACCTTTGTGCATAGGGTCTGGGTTAGAAATGTGTGTGCATGTTCCATGCATTCTTTGGGATGTCCATGGGAAGCATTCGCAAAGGGGTCAGCAGTGTGGGTTGTGGCTTCCACCGGCCCAGTGGGCTGCATGGATACCATGTCAGTCCTAACAAGTGAATATCTGTCTAATCACATATATATCAAAATAGTCTACTGTGCTGGTGGTGGTGGTGGTGGTGGGATATGTATATCCAGGCCGAGTAATTTGTGTCCAGATCACACTAGTGGATGGTGTTCCACATACAGTACCTTGGTATGAACCCCCAGAGTGAGGTTGTGCATTGGACCTGTCTCAGTGTGCTGACCGATGGGGCATGCTACTATGTTGTATGGAATGTGGCAGGTATTGTTGCACAGGTGTTGGCTGAGCACTGATATCTGGCCATGTACTTGTGTATCCACCAAGAGACACACACATGCTACATATGGGAGTAGTAGTAGTATATCACTACAGTTGAGTATCATGTATAGTATGTGTGCCATATATTGCTGACATAGTCTGCTGATATCCTGTTTGTGTTCTCTTCCAGGGACATGGCGCGTCAGCAAAATCCTGCCTACTCTGCTGCAGAAGATGAAGAGATACACCAGAGCTTGGTGCGGGATTATGACATACTGTTTTCCCGCACCAGCCAGAATCAGCAGGAGAGGGCTGCACTGTGGCAAGACCTTGTCCGTAGGGTAAATGACATTGGCACGCATAATAGGACATATGAGCAGGTACGAAATCACTGCAGTGATTTAATCAGAAATGTCTGTCAGCGTGCGTCGAATATCCACAGGCAACAGGTCGCCACAGGAGGTGGGGTGGCCACACATCCCCCCCTCACCAGACTGGAGGGGCTACTCCTAAGTGTTGTGGCTCCAGCCCCGGAACATCAACAGTAACACACCTGCATCATGATGGAGGCTGGATCCACACAGCAACACGACATGGAGCGTGCAGGTAATATGCCATATGTACACTTGACTGACTGTACACTGTTAGTTTATGCATGTGTAAGGTGTGTCCATGGTATGTAGCTGTCAACATAGTATGTAATTGTGCAGGTGTGATATTGCCAATATCAGCAGCTGACATGTGAAAGGCAACTGGTGTACTACTGCACTGTATCATATGCAGTATCAATGGCACAGTTGTGCCCACTGACATTAATCTCCTCATTTATGCAGGTCCCTCCGGTGTTACAGCAAGGCAGCCCATCCATGCTGGTGAGTGTGTTTTAACAATACCTATAATAGTCCTGATAGTGCTAGTAATACTAGTGTAACTCAGTAGTGCTCTGTGTGTATACTGTGGGGTGTGCATGTGTGCATGTGTGCCTGTGTCCACGTGTGCATGTGTGCATGTGTGCATGTGTGCCTGTGCCCATGTGTGCATGTGTGCCTGTGTCCACGTGTGCATGTGTGCATGTGTGCATGTGTGCATGTGTCCACGTGTGCATGTGTGCATGTGTGCATGTGTACACGTGTCCACGTGTGCACGCGTGCATGTGTGCATGTGTGCCTGTGTCCACGTGTGCATGTGTGCATGTGTCCACGTGTGCATGTATGCATGTGTGCATTAGTGCATCACTGGTAACATTGTGTAGACATTGTAAACTGTGTTTCCTGTTTTCCTCCCACAGGTTCTGGTGCTGCTCTGGTGTCCTGCAGCAGGGAACCTGAATCTGGTGCCACAGGTACTGATAATGATGATATCTGTGTAATGGCACAGGAAGGTGTGTCAGGGTCCATCATTGGTCAGCCAATTGACAGTACACAGCTGTCAACCCCATCATTGCGCACAGTCATCCTGCCAGTACATCCTATGTCACCATTGTCCCTAGGTGATGGACAGGATACAGTGGGCATTGACCAGGGTAATGTGGTATCTGTGGCACATGCTTCCCCACACAGCAGCCATGGGCAGGGTCCTGTGATGGTACCACACAGACAGTTGCCCATGGGTTCTCGTGGGAGCATCCGTGGGCGTACTGCCTCTGGCAGACGTGCCCAAAGAGGTCTGTCAACCTCAGCTATGTTTCAGGCTGTCATGCAGGCACAGTCACGTATGGAAAGGTACACCAGACAGGGTCTGAGGGAGCTGAGAGCATGTCGCACAGCCATGACCAACAGTATGCGTGACATCGCGGATGCTATCCGTAATTTCACCGATGTCATAGACAGACGTTGTGGGGACATATTACAGCAGTTCCACAACCACATGTCCATGAGCCAGGGCAATGGTGGACGGTTGCGGCGTTGACATGGCCATATGCCAGCAACAGCAGCAGCTGGCAGTCGGCGTGGACAACAACAGGCCCACGGATGCCCCCATAGTGCCAGCAGCAGCCCCAGCAATGCTGGGTCTGTGCTGTCATCGGAACGCCCCAGGAGACCACGTGCACGTGGCTCTGGACAGTCCCAACAGGGACCTGTGTCCAGTCAACACACTCCCGCTTCTGATGACAGTACCCAGTCTGGCTTAGTACTGGATGCGGTCCATAGCACCCCTGCCAGGCACAGGTACCGTGTCCGTGCCCACAGACACTGATCTGTATGACCTGCCAGGTGCAGTCTGTGGCTGTCCACAAACTCCAGTATATGGCAGCCATGAGGTGGAACTGTGTGCATGTATACACCTAGGGCTACCACATACACACACACACTGCACCAACAGTGCCCCACCCTGTACTGCTGTCCCTCACCAACACACATACACACACACACATGTCAATTGGTGGTGTCAGTGGCAGACTCAGGCATACCTAATGCACACCCTGTGCATATGATGAAACTCTGCCACCTCCTGCAATCTCCAACATCAGTGCAGGAACAGATAAACACGTTGCTGATGCACAGGGTGACTACATAGAAGTGTATTACTAGTATCATGTTGGTAACAGTACAGTGTGCTGATATGACTGTGTGTATATCCCAGCATGCCTGATGCAGTAACTGTATGACTGTCCTGAATTGTTATCTACACCCATAGTAAGTACCATAGTGTAACAGCTGCACATTATTGCATACCGGTGGTAAGGATGTCAACAGATAGCCACATACATAGGTAGCACAGGGGAGAAGCTAATGCAAGTAGTGATACGCAATGATGGACATGTACAGTAATGGTGGCAAGTTGCCCACAACGACTATGCAATGTGGATGTTTGCATGTTGATATGTGTGCAGTACCAATGTAATACAAATCACAATTAACTATGACATAATATCAGTTCTACCATGGACATCTGAGTTGTGCATTCCTGGGTACATGTTGATAGTGCCTACATATTTGCACTGTTACCTACTGTAAGTGTTACCCCTTCTTTGTTGTACAATGGACTACTTCCAGCCCTGCTTACTGTAGCTTTGTTTGCATGCATGTTCACTTGGGGTTCCCTTGAACACTGCTTCCACCTGCAATGCAGAGTTACAGTGCTTCTGTGGACTCCTAGTGACATCTGCATAGCGCACTATATGTATGTCAAGTTTCCACATGACAGAACGTCACTGTCTGTCCTGTTCGCATGTACGTTGCCTGTGACACATTGCACATGACTTACCTGGCATTTACCCACGTGTGCAGTCATATATGCCAGTGCTATGAAATCAGTAGCAGTACACCCACACATACACACCTTCAGTATGTTGTTCCCCATTGGCCCTATGTGTTGGTAATCACCATGGCAATCACACTACTATGGTAGCATGTGCAAAGATAACCTGTGAATCACCTCTATGGTCCAGTTGTGGTTTATGTGAGTCATGTGGCAATGTCACAGCTGCCACATGTATGCAGTCAACCCTCTCCCCTGGCCAGGAACGTACAACACATGTGTGGGATGCCACCACATAGCCAATCTGGGGACTGAGCACTCTGAACCCAGTACTGCCATACCCTGGCAGGTGACATGACATACTACAGTGACTACAATACCAGTCTGACATAGACCCGCACTGACAGCAATCTGAACACACTGGGGCATACTTGAAGACTCAGAATAGCATCCTGCCTGAGCATCACACACCTCCGCAGCTGGCACACAGGCATACGTTATGTCAGAACAGAGCACATGCCACACATGGCACACACATCCCGTGTGACACACACTCACAGCCTGTAGGGCTACACAACACACCTGCTACAGATGTGTCAGGTACCTCTCTTGGCTGCTGCAGTGGGGTCCCGCTCAACAGGCTGTACATGGTGAAGGTCACAGTGATATGCCTGTGGGGCACTATGGTCCACCACAAAACACATGCATACAGGTCAGTCAGAGGCATGGACACATATGACTCAGTCATTGACCATGCCACTATGGATGACCTGAGACATACCTCCCTGGACTACATGATAGGGAACATGGAAGGGATCTCTCAGCATGTGGCACGGGCCAGTATGGGCCTGATCTTGGTTGCCATCATACCCTCACCAGGTATGCTACCACAATATGTAGGAAGGGTGTTCTATGTCTACATTCTGCTCAATCTCCAATGTCATTCATAGGGTATCCAATGGCTGTCAACGTGTGCTTACATGCTAGGAAAGCCACAATGATATGCGAGGGGCAGCTTGCACGTGACACCCATGGGCCATTGTATATTGGTGAAGCCCCTTGATACACACATAGTGCCTTTTGCTGCAGGACACAGATTGCATAGCCACCTCTGCGGGTATCACACAGGTTAGGAGACTAACAGTGATGCTACACAACACCAGCAGTGTACACCGCAAGATGCATGCACTGGACACTGTCCTCAGCACGGTGAACTGCAATATCTGTGCAGTACCAGATTCCTGATTCATGGCTCACAGGTGCAACCCATCACTGCCAGGTTATACCTCATACCATGCCTGTCGTTCCCTACACATGTAACACACATGGACAGGGGGGTGGTATCCCAAGGCACCACAGATACACACACCTCCAGGTTGTTGGCACAGCACAAAGCATCAGGGCCTATCCACGAGCAGCCATCAGTGTGTTGGACTGCCTTCTGGTTCATAGCCTGGCACACAAAACCCTCCCATACACAGGAAACCCACCTATCCTCCCTAACAACACTGGCAATATGACAGTCTCAAGAAATGTCTTTATATGGCTGGACTGAATCCAGCCAAACATTGTGCGTGAGCATTACTGTAGCTACAACACACTAGCTGAAAGGTTCCCAGCATGTAGTCACTGAATTGCAGTGGAACAACATGTTACCACTCCCACAACAGGTGGGAACATGCAGCACCTGTTCATCGACTACATGTAGACTATATGGCCCAGACCAGATGTGTATCCCCTGCTGTAGGTATTATACCATATACAACCCACACTGTATAGACACATACCGGTATGCCCTGCACAGTAAGACACAGTCATATTGTTATGCATTGCGAATACCATTTATCCACTTGAGGCACGTGTCAGACATGGTAACTACTGAAGGTCACAGGTATATATGTGTATGTGTCACACACATACATCATGTGTGCATTGCCAGTGCTGGTTTAGGCAATGGCATGCATTGTTATGAACAACAACCCACACATGCTCATATTGTGTGACACAACCACACGTGGCAGTTGTGGGTTTCCAAAACATACCTATCTGTGCTCTGAAAGTGGTAATAGACCCAGTAGCGGAGTGCACTATTGGCATTACTGGGCAAGTAGCCCTGTTTGGCTGTACTGATAGTGTGGTGACATCCCCTGTGTTTACTGGGGGAATATGCAGCATCTGGTGTATTGTAGTATTTGCCAAAAGGATTTGTTCTCTCACACTTGCAATTGCACACACCCCACTACCCCCCCACACTTGCCATTGCAGGATTCATACCCCTACCTAACTATGTCACGACACGTGAGAGAGACACATTAGTGAAGCGCACTATTCAAATTACTAGTAAGTTCCTCTTCTCCGGCTGTACTTATAGGGTGCTGACATCATCAGTGTTTGGAAAGGGTAATGTGCATCATGTAGTGTGATCTCCTGATTGCCAAAAAGCACATGTCTTTCATACAGATTTGCACACACACATAAACACCCCTCATCCAAACACACACACTTACCATTTGCAGGTTTCAAACCCCTACCTAACTATGTTATGACACTCATGACAGACACATTAGCAGAGCACACTATTTGCATTACTGGGAGGTTTCCCTCCTCCTGCTTTACTTATAGGGTGCTGACATCATCAGTGCTTACATAGGGGAATGTGCATCCTATAGAGTGTTTTCCCAGTTGCCAAAAGGGACATTTCCCTCACACAGACTTGCACACACACTAACCCCCCTCCACACACACTGGGCAGTTGCAGGATTCAATCCCCTATCTAACTATATTATGACACTCATGACAGACGCATTAGCAGAGCACGCTATTCGCATTACTGGGAGGTTTCCCTCCTCCTGCTGTACTTATAGGGTGCTGACATCATCAGTGCTTACATAGGGAAATGTGCATCCTGTAGAGTGTTTTCCCAGTTGCCAAAAGGGACACTTTCCTCACACAGACATGCACACACACTAACCCCCCCCCTCCGCACACACTGGGCAGTTGCAGGATTCAAACCCCTACCTAACTATGTTATGACACTCATGACAGACGCATTAGCGGAGCATGCTATTCGCATTACTGGGAGGTTTTGCTTCTCCTGCTGTACTTATAGGGTGCTGACATCATCAGTGCTTAGAAAGGGGAATGTATATGCTGTAGAGTGTTTTCCCAGTTGCCAAAAGGGACACTTCCCTCACACAGACTTGCACACACATCAACCCCACTCACCCCCCCACACACACACACACACACACACACACACACACTGAGCATTTGCATGGTTCAAACTCCTACCTAACTATATTATGGCACTTGAGGGAGATGCATTAGCAGAGCGCGCTATCCAAATTACTGGGCATCTGTTCTGCACCTGCAGTATTTATAGGGTGCTGACATCTTTATTTCTACAGAGGTATGTACATCTAGTACTACCTGTCAGGTGGGGAATAGCATATATATGCATTCGCAGCCACCTACTTCAGGGTCAGATATGCACATCGCACTGGCAGGTTATGTTCTATACCATGCTTCGTGACCACAGGACCTGTAACACACAACACAACCAGTCCAGAACACCACTCCCACATCCAGGACACACACTTTGCTTCCCTGGGAACAGTGCCGGGATATGCAGGTGTTCACATACACCATTCCAGTTGTTAACATCAGGTACAGGCATATTGTGTGTGGGAACTACTCAGGCCTCTACAACTTTACCCTACAGCCACTACAATTTGTGGGTCCAGTTACTATGGCAGAACCACTCACCACAGCCACATGGGGGAATACATATAGCACCTGTCCATCTGCAACATGGGTACTCACTGTTCCACAGCAGATGTAGACCACCATTGTTGATATCTGACCATACCCACCTTTCCCTGGACATCCATATCCCATCCCCACCCCCAGGCAAGGTTGTCACTGCAGACAAACTGTATTTAGCACAAGCAGACTCTACACTTGTGAAGACTGGGGTGGACAACTTCAAAGGACCCATGCTGGGGGACTATACTGGCCACTCTGCATAATCCTTGAAATTGCATTCTATGAGCATGTGTAAGGTTTGCATTGATCATGCTATCCCACATATACCCATGACTGCTCCACAACAGGACACCTGTCAGGTGTACACCAGCCATATATGAGCCGTCCAACAGACAGTATGAGCTAATACATTGCAGAGCTGTAGCCCACAGAGGGAGGACATCTGTGAACAGTACCGGCACGACACTTCAATCCCACATAATCATCACAACACAGTGTTGACAGTGGAATTGTCCAGACAATGCAGATAGGGCTTCCCTCAGTCTGTTATTGACACCCACTTACTGTTAGAGGTCCTCAGCAACCCTCTTCCAGCACACACCAACAACATGGATGTGGCTTAGCACATTCAAACCCTGGGATCTCCACTGTGCCTCTGCTTGACAGAGGCACAGCTCACTAGCCTCACACGTTGCCTTATGTGACCTACTTTACAGTGGCACAGTAGCCTACTGTACTGGGGATGCAGATGCCAAGCACACTCTGGCTAAGCTGCCATTCCCTAGGGAAAACAGCCTAGTATTGACCTCTACACTCATATGTTTAATTGTCAGATGCACAATATTTGTTGCTGTTAGACTGTTTGCAGGTCTTTATTGCCATAGCATTCCCTGTTCCTATGAACAACTTGTGTATCTGTGGAAGATGTTTGAATATGAGGGCGATCCACTATATCACTTATGTCTCTGTAGTCATTTACTGTGTGCACTGGGCAGATTGCTGTGTTGTGGTTGGTTCCTGGAATGACACGTACAAATACCAGATATGTGTGGCCAACTGCTAAACGGAGATATGGCCTAAGTGTGTGAGCATACCCAGTTCAGCCTTTCCATGGCATGTTGTCTGACATATGCCTCATTTATCAAAGTGTGCGAGCATGACCAGTGTGAGCTTTCCATATGTTGAACTCTGCAGTCCACCACATATTTGGGTGGGTGTGAACTTCAACAATATCTCACGTTTATGGTTGTGTGTTGGGTGTCATGTTGTGTACTTACTGGCCAACTTCTTCGTGTCTGCCACAACAGGGATTATACTGTGCCTGCAGGGATTGCATGGGATACTTTGCATACAGTTGTCAACATCCTTTCATAATGACCTAACACTGTAGTAACGTATAGTGTACTGGTTCAGTACTTTCACTGGGGTGGACAGTATCCTGGGCTTTAGTCCTATCACTGCTTGACATCTTCATAGTGAGCACAACAGACTGTGTAGGGGCCAGTTGTGCACATATGACCATGTTGCATTATGTTCAGATATGGACTACCTACACCAGGCTTGTCCAACATTGGTAGTGTATTCCACAACATAGGTGGACATTGGCAAACACTAGCGATGTTCCCTAGGCCATTTCTGATGCTAGTCACAGAGTATGTTTGTCCTTCGACACACATTGTAACTGGAGTTTGCCATGACATATGTCATGGTTAGTATACTGTGCCTCCGTCTACCTCTGACATAACAGTGATACCCAGGGTAAACCTACCATCTCCCATCCACTCATCAGGATTCCTCTTGAGGGGTGTCGATAGGTGACTCTCTGGCTAACCTGTACTGGGAGTTTACTCAAGAGTGGGGGTGGCTTCTGTGTTATGGATCATTCAGTACAGCTTGTCCTATGTATGTCAGTGCTGGGGTTCAGGTCTCTTATGTGCATAGCTCACTGCCATTCAGATTGTACAAGGTGCAGCGTGTTCATTGATTCCAGCTTGGACATGGCTTCATACATCAGGCACAGCTTGCCTCTGGGTGGGCAGTATGGCAGTGTGTGGAGCTGCGGTTTGTTTAATCAGGCAACACATGGAATCTGTTCATGCTCTTTGCTACTCCTGGTGAGGTACTGTTGTGGACTTTACAGTTGATGGAGGTGTCTGCTGAGGTACATCCCACAGGGGCTATTGTAGTCAATTGTGACGCTGATGAAGGATGACTGCAGAGCCACAGTGACCTCCCCTTATCTAGATCTGACAACCTTCATGATTGGGTGAGTATATGGTATGTTTCTGCGAACACTACAGCCACATGTTTGTCCAATGCAAGATATCTATCACCTTGTGTCCCCAGGTCTCTCATTACATGTTAGGTCCATAATGGGTTAACACCTGTGTGGTAATTGGTGGACACTTACTGTATATCCACGGTGGTTGCCTATACACATTTCTGCAATTAGCTTGCTGACATGGCTATGGCTCCAGTTGTTTGTTTCTATGTGGCCCTTTTGTGGGTTGCTTGTGTCAGCTGGGGGTCAGATATGGTGGGCAGTTTGTACTCCTCTGCATACATGTTCAGTCACAGTCCTTCCATGTTGGCCTGTACCTATGGGACATATATACGGAACGGGGGAGGTCCCAGGACCAAGCCTTGTGGGATGCCACTCATATCTGCTTTGTAGTCTGACATGGATGCAGCATGTCTGACCATGTCAGTTCTGTCCTTGGTCTGGTTTACAACCCCTCTACTGACATAGGGGTTTATATTTAAGCTGGTGAACATATCCATACTGAACCCGTAGGGTATTGTCTGGAAGCATTTGCACGGTCCAGCTACGCTGTGTGGACCACATTGCCCTCATCGATGACCTTAATGACTGTTTCAAATGGGTCAAACATGTTTAGGGGCAGGATCTGCACTTACAACAGCCACACTGGGTAGGGTCCGGTGTCAGTAGGTCCCCAATAGCTTTATGTCTGCGGTGCATGCCTTGACCCAGTGTTCTATTACAGGACTGATATCAACATTCTCCATACTGTGTGCGTTGACACTGCACGCATCTTGCTGTTTAGACTTCTGGCATTGGGTAGCATTACATCTAGGTTCCTATCCCTTGTGGTACCTATGAAGGTGGGTTTGTGTTTTGAGACTTACCTATTCAGGGCATGCTGTGGGTACTGACAGCCTTTGCCAGTATCCATGGGGCCTGGACTGATAGGTGCACGCCACCCCTAGCAGGTGGTGCATCATGTCATGCTCAGCATGTCTTCCCAGGCTGAAACACATTGGCTCCCCTTTGACTAACTGCATTACTTCAGCCAGTTATTGCAATTGATCATCCCATCGTCATTTTGTGGCTTCATGCTTGGTGAGGGTGGATGTTAGTCAGGGTCCTCAAGTGTGCATATAGTACATGGTGTTACATTACTTAACACATGGCATTCATGCCTCAGGTGGTGCTGCAGGGCTGCCTCTGTGAGATGCACATATTACACTCCCTGTACATGTTTGTGAGCAGGTCATGTCATTTTAGGCATCCCTGTTATTATTTGAGTGAGTCAGAGAGGGGTATCATTCCCAGGGTTCCTACTGCGCCAGTGTATGTGCTATGCATTGCCTCTTTGCCAAGGCCAGGGCATACTGGGCATGCCTCCTTCTGCCTACTGGGGCAGGCTCAGGTTGTTCCTCCTCCGAGTCACGCTCTGCCTGTGATGGCCTTGGCAATGGTGGGGGGCTGTTTGGCCCAGCCCTATGCTGGTCCTGCTGCAGCTGTTTTCGCAAGATCATATTATGTAGCATAGCACATACCATGACAATTTGTGTACATGTAGTTGGTGAGTACTGCAAGGCTCCACCAGATGTGTCCAGACACCGGAACCATGACTAGAGCAGCCCAAACACACGCTCTATTACATTACGTGTTTGTGCGTGTGCCTCATTATGGCGTTCCTGTTCAGGTGTGTGTGCGTTTCTGATGGGTGTCATCAGCCACGGCTCCAGTGCATAACCTGCATCCCCCACTAGGTGTCCGTGTGGGATGTCCCCATTGGCAAATGTCTGGGACAGCTGCATCAAATGCCAGATGTGGGAATCATGGTAGCTCCCAGGGCAGCCAGCACACACATTCATTATTATGCCCTGGGCATCACACATGACCTGGCAGTTGATGGAGGGGAAGCCTTTGCGGTTAATGTAGGCCCTACCTCGCTCACCGGCTGGTGCTTTGATGCGTATGTGCATGCAGTCTATTGCACCCACTACCTCAGATTATTCCGCTATTTGCAGGAAGAGACGCATATTGCTGGCCAATAGCTCACGGGCATTGGGGAAATATACATGATCACCGACATGTGCTGACATGGCATCCAGGAACTGGTGCAGTACCCTGGAGGCTGATGCCTGTGATATCCCCATCATATCACCAGTTGGTCTCTGGAAGGTACCTGTTGCTAGTATTCTTAGGCCAACACATACCTTGGTTTCCACTGGGATGGGTTCCCCTCTGTTGGTTCTGTGTGTGAGGCGTGGCCTGCACAGCTCGACTATTTGCTGCAGGAGCTCTCTGTCCACTCTATAGCACTCTACTATCTCCAGCTCATGTAACCTGTGGTAGGTGACCCTGGGCCTGTACACTCTTCTCCGTCTCCTCACTGTGGGTTGTCTGGCACCATCTGCATTGTCACCACTCTCAGCAAGTCGCCTATGTCTCATTATGACAGCTATGGCAGCCCCTAGCAATTCTGCTCTGAGTTCAGCTTTTTCAGTTTTCACTTCTAATAGCTTACTCCTGTCTTGCAGTGTCTCTTGAGAGAAACATCCTGCACTGCTGTTTGCAGAGTTTTAAGTGCTGGGCTGGGCTAGTATTCTGCCTGTGTAATTGCCTGCTTCTAATTGTTTTCACCTGCTAGCTTCAGCAGTATTCCCTGCTAGCCTCCTACTAATTCTGTTGCTTCCTTTTTGCTTTCTGTTTCCTCAGGGGGGAGCAGCGTGCATACCAGCAGAAACATGCTCACAGTGGTTTACATGCATGCACACATGCTTACACGGTTCAGGATCTGCCTATTCGTGTTAAAACGTGCACACCAGCGCAAACAGTGTTACAAATCTACCAACATGCTCCCACATGCTCAGTCTGCCTTACACGCATGCACACTGCCCTACTCGCACTTCATGGCGTGCACACGTGCGCATGCACGCCCAGCAAGAAACTTTGGAGTAAGTAACAGTGTACACCTTCCATTTCTTGACTTTCCCATGCTTATCTTGTGGCACTCCTCTTTCCATGATCTGTGTCTGTCATCTGTCATGTTACACTGACCTCCAATGAACTGCATTTCTTTCTACCATTCCCCCCTGTGATGTCACCTATCTCCTACTCTATTCCTCCCCCTTTTGTATCTCTTACACTACTCAGACTGTGCTCATTTGCTATGTGACTGTGGGATTCAGTATCCTAACCCTCATTTACATCAGATTGCCTACTAATGCTTAGTTACATGTCTTAGACTCAGCTCCCCCCCTTAGCAACCACTACACAGTAGCCATGTTGTTTTTGGTCTGCTGGTCCCTGCATTGTCATTCTATGTATTGCATAAAACCCACATTTGTGGGTTTATAACCTTTATTTTTATGTTTTATACAGCACAGCCCATTTGCACGGGGCTGCGCTGCGTTTAAAAAAAATTATATTTTTTTAATATTTGCATCGGGGTACCTTGCCAATGGCCACATATTTGGCCATTGGCATGCTGCCTGACACATATGCACCCTTTATTTGGAGCTGACATGGCTCCATTGTGTTTTTTGCAGAAACGTACTCAGTTGTCAACTGAGTACATTTCTGCAGCTAACACGTCTCTTACACGGGCTGGTTTCTGCTTCGTGGATCGCTAATATACCTCATTTGCATACCTTTCAGCTGCAAGTGAGGTATTTAGCATATCAACACCCAGTCCGTGTAAGAGATGTTTTAGCTGGTCTCTTACATGGAGTTTCGGGCTGTTCCTGGATCGCGAGGCTTGCATGGAGTGTTACACGTCTCTTACACTCCATGCAAGCCTTCGTGAATCCTGCCCATAGTTTAGGAACAGCAATGACATCTTCAGATAGATGACATGTGTGTTATGATGGGAACCATTTGGCTTATTGCAAGGTCATCTCATCAACAGTTACAACTCACGGAGTCACTTGCAGCATTTATTTGTGACCTCAAATGTGACTATAAGGGTAGAGGAAGCTATATGTGCTCATTAGACCTAATAGGAGAAATGCTCAAGACAGCAGGTTTTGGTTAAGGTGTGGTTATGAAGAAGGTTGCACAAAGTGGGACAGCAGTGATATCTAACTCCTGAACAAAAGCTAGTAATAATGAGAGGATAACAAGGAAAAGATGTGAAGAAAACTGTTAATGGCAGGTGCACTAACATCAGATACCGGCAAAGACTATGTGGAATAGAAATGAGAAAAGTGATATGAAGTCAGAAAAGAGAAACCATGAGTGCAGGTATGAGAATAGCCATCGGCCCCACAAGGCTGATTATCTCTTTAGTTAAATGCACATCTTAAGAAAGTAGAAGCTTCAAGTTTATTGTTCTTCATCTTGTATTTTAATGGGGAGTCATGAAAAATTCTACTACACTTAGTAAAATTTCTATAACATGAAACATACAAGAGTGAGACCAACATGCCAAAAACAGAGCTGCATGAATCACATTATCTTGAAACATGAAAAACCAAATTTATAAATAAAACCGTTAAGAATGAATGTTTTCAACTACTTGCATAAGGGCAGGCTCTGCCACACTCCAACACCCCATTATTTATCTATGGTTAAGTCAGAGGCTGAGAGGTTATGATGACAAATTAGAAAAGCATTCCTGACAAATCAACGCTTCCTGACTCTTTCCAGCATGCAGTTAGATACTGGAGAAGCAGAAGCTTACTGCATATGATTCATGTGTTCTACCCAATCTTAACTATTGTTTGCATTTTAATGATGTTTCAGTGTTTTGTATGTGAGCTTCAAATGCATTCTGGGATGCCTTCATCCTTTATGTAGAAAATGGTGTAATCATTTCAGTGAGGAAGTGGCAGTCACTATTTATTTGTGTGTTTGTTTGCTTGTTAACTGGGTATTGAGACTGCTTAATGTAACCCTGCCAGCCGCAATGCAAGCCATTTGCAGAAACAAGTTGAAATGTAATAATAAAGCATATATAGTTTTACATCATATACAGAGTAATCATGAAAGCATTACTACCATATTTAAAACAAATACAGAGAAAAAGCACACATTTGCATCATAACAAACCCACATTGTTTTTTTTTTTAGATCTTCACAGCCAGACACTGGAATGGCAAGGAATGGAAACAATTTTGGTGACTGGGAAAGAAATTTAGCAAGTGTTCCTTTACTGACTTATATATTTACTATTTGATAACCAGGTAGGTAGATTGGTCCAGAGACCTTTTTTTCAGCCATAACCCAGGCTCAGAAATAAACAATGCAAGGAAACTTACATTATGTACTTCAGTTATGACAGTTTTAAGTTTGCATAGTTTTAAAACTTTAGAAAGGTCCCATATAGTTAGACAGTTTTATAAAGTAAAATGTTATCTGATGAAGGCCTAATTCTTGGGCTAAAAGCACTAAACCAGTGGATTAAAGTTTATTTTGTGTGATATAGTGCTCCATTATCACTTGTGGTTTTCTTTTTAAAATGTTATATAGTTCTTATACATTTTTAATACAGTAGGTTTACATTAGGTTTTAAAAGTTTACATGGACTGTGATAAAGTCTGGATACAAGAAATTGCATCATAAAGGTTTAAAATTGAATTTCCATAAAAAAACAAAAACTCAAATGTAAGTGAATAAAAATACAGATTTATAGAGACAGGCCTAGAAAATAAGAAGAGGACACAGAATTAAGAAGAGTTGAATGGCAAAGGAAAACAGTTGAGAGACTGTATGCATTTTTAGAATTTAAGCATTTTAGCCTTTATCCATTACTCTTAAAGCATTTACAAGGAACTTCCTTGAAGAGGTGCTCAGAAAGAGTTTTTTTTAAACTTGATAAGTGTATCTTGATGCCTTGTTTTAGCTGGTAGTTTGTTCCAGAAGGCTGGGCCTGTTCATGACAAGGCTCATTCACAAATAACTGTTTTAAATGGAGGAGTATTCAGTTTTATTAAGTTCTTATGGGATTTCCTTAGGGTGTAGAACTATTTACTAATTGTGAGTTTTCTTTTCAGAGGGTAGCCATCATTTAGAATTGTATATAGTAAGCTACATAGAAGATAAGTGGACCTTTCAGTAATGAGTAGATTATTTAAGTCATTTAGAAGGTTGCAGTGGTATAACCAGCCATGAGCAAGTAGTGCAAAGCTGTCAGTTTTATTCTGAGTGGTTTGTAGTCTTTGAATATTATAAGCAGAGTGTAAAGAGAATACAGGAATATATTCTAATTCAGGGAGAAAGACATTCTTGGCCAATGTTTTGCTGCTAGTAAGAGACAGTAGACGGAATATCCTATAGCAGAGTTTTAGTTGTAAGAGGGCTTTTTAAATGAGAGCATCAGTGTGGGTTTAAAGCTTAATGTAGAGTCAGGGTTCAGGTCAAAGTATTTGCACCCTGTTACAAAAGGAATAATACTATTATTGTCTGAGATAGTAAGGAGAAGCAGTTAAGAGGTTCTGTGAGGGGAGGAAAAAAGCATAACATTGTTTTTTAGTGGCTAATTATGAGTTTATTTTGTTCAGGCCATTGACAAAGATGAGAGAAGGGTTGGTGGAGTTCAGATTGGAGGACAGAAGGATATCCGTTAGATTGAAATAGTAAAATATCTGTGTAGAAAGTAATGTTAAGTTCAGGTAAGTTATTAGTAAAGTCATTAATGACTAAAGAAAGCAGTAATGAGCCAAGAACAGAGTCTTGGGGTTCACCTGTTTTAACTGTGCATTGTGTCAGTCTTTGATGTTTTCCAAGAATGTTTTTTTTTCTTGAGTTCTAAGCCTTGACACAACAGAAAATCCCAATGAGTTATTGCTGCAACAGATAAGTATGATGGACATCCCTAGCCACATTCAGTAGATTTATGTTTTTGTTGAACATTAAACAAGAAAAATAAAACAAATTTATTGTAAGTACAAAACAGTACAATATATTATTGTAGTACAAGCTCAAAAAACATGCACAAGTGAATATGTACAATGTTTACATATACAGACTTTATGATTTTTCCTACCCAAAAACTTTGGAAGGCTGCATTCGGATAATCGATGTTCAGATAATTGACTCTGTACTGTATAAATAAAGTTATATTTTGTGACATTATTTTTGAAACTAGGACAGGAATGGAGAAATTTCCAGGGAAAATATGAAAGGAAAAAATATATCATCCTTGGATTTCATATTTTGAAAGCATTTAACAGAAAGACCAGAAGAAAGTTCATATTCAATTCAGAACTAATGTTGAAAGACTTTAAAGAGAGATTTCATTAAAATGTGTCAAGATATTATGGATGTTACTAGAGTTTATGGCAACAGAGTTTTATGGACTGGGATTGGGAATGTAATGTATTGAAAATGAAAAATGATGCTATTGTGCATATTCCAAGTGTGATAAATATTGCAGGGGAAAAGGGTATTGTATTGTACTGGGGGTCAAACTAAAACATGTATTTATTGTGGGAAGTCAGATCATTTAATTAATGACTGTGATAAAAAATGTTATATATGTGGTTAAACTGGACATGATGCAAAAAATGTGAATTGAAATGTTATAGATGTGATAAAATGGGTCACTCGTGGATGGATTGTAAAGAAGGGAATAAAGAAGGAGAAAGTGTATAATACACAATAAGAAATGGTACAAGAGGATGAAATTTTGGAAATGTTATAAAAAATAAAGACAAGAAGATGAGGTAAAAGAAAAACAGAAAGAGAAGAAGGTTCAGAAATAAGTGATGAATATGATATTAACTGGATTACAGTGAAAGATAAAAACAATTCAATAAGCAAAAGAGTTAGACAAAGGAAAAGAAAATGTATAGGTAATATAAAAGAAAAAAAAGAAGGGATAATAAGGTAGGTAGAATTAAATAGAATTGTACTAAACATATTATAAGTGGCTTTCAAAGAGATACATATAAAGAAGTAGCAGTAAATGTAAATAGTTTGAAAAGTTTAACAAGGATAGGCATTTTAGAATGGTATAAGAAGCTTGATACAGATATAGTTTTCAAAGACATAAGAAGTTTGACTATAAATGGAAAGATTACAAACTTGAGCAATTTTGAGTAAGCAATGTCTGGAATGTAGGAAAATATAGATGTTTGTAAAGAGGAATATTATTAAAAAAACAGTAAAAATAGTAGATGTCACTTTGGTAGAGATGGGAAGAACAACAATTTTAGATATAAGGTAGAGAGAGCAGGTATATATGATGATAGAAATGTAAGTTTATAAATGAAAGAGAAAATATGTTTTAGAATATTTTAGATTATTTCATTATAAACATAGACATCATAGTAGTAGGTGATTTTAACTATGACTTGAGAAATAGAAAGAGAAAGGGAAATGACATAAATAAAGCATTAGAAATAAGATATGGTAAATTATATTTATGGAGAATTAATGGATAGACTTATAAAAGAGGAGAGTTAAAAGTTAAAACAGAAATATATTATTTTTTGCTATCTCAAGGAATAGACATAACTAAGGGAGGTATATTAGAAACAGGATTTTCAGATCATTTGGCTATCTGGATATAAATAAAAGGATGTAAGGAACATATAAAGAGGAAGAGGGTTAAAAAGAATAAATGAGGCAAAATGGGATGAGAAAGAAGCTCTATTAGTGAAGGAATTTTGGAAGATCATGCGGATATGAGAAGGTTGTATTTTGGTTGGTCAAAATGGTAGATAGCCTTTAAAGAAAAATATATGAAATGTTATATGCAATGGAAATAAGATGTAAGAAAAGAAAATAAGACAAATTATAAGAAAAAAATAGAGTCATTTTCTACTTTGGAAAAGAATGATAGGGAATATCTTTCTAAAGAAAAGGAACTGTACGAATTAAATCAGGCAAAAATTAAATACTTGTATCTGGAAAAGTATCTTTTTGTAAGAAAAGAAGGAGATAGCTCCATATTTAAATAAGTTAGTTAAAGATGATTACACATTAATGTAGAACTAAAAGATAAAACAGATATGATGCAGAATAGACAAGAAAAAATAATGGAAGTGGCAACAGAATATGTAAAATAGACGTTTCAAGAAATATGTTCATCCAAAATGGAGAGATTGGAATTAAAAAAAAAACTTCTTTCAGCTTTTCCCAGTTAGGGGTCGCCACAGCCGATCACTGGTCCTCTAATAATTGGCAATGGATTTTTACAGTGTTGAGTTGCC
This sequence comes from Protopterus annectens, assembly GCF_019279795.1. Taxonomy (NCBI): domain Eukaryota; kingdom Metazoa; phylum Chordata; order Ceratodontiformes; family Protopteridae; genus Protopterus; species Protopterus annectens. The sequence goes on from NC_056745.1 coordinate 461,662,062, forward strand.
AGCCGGGTACCCAAACTTCATAGAAGGAACACCCATACACACACACGCACCTACCTGCATGTCTTTAACGTTCACTCAACTGTGGGGAGGACATGCAGACTCCACACAAAAGGCACTCCAGCTGAGAATCGAACCGAAGAACCTCTTGATGTGAGGCAACAATGCTAACCACTGCACCACTGCAGCCTCATGAGATACTGGAATTAAAACTATTTTTCAAAACAAGATAATGAACAGATAGAAAGAGAAATATGTTTGGAAGAATTGAATAGAATATTAGGAATTGCTAACATGGGATCATCAGCAGGACCTGATTATATAGAATACCAGATGCATAAAAGATTGGAAGCATGGCAGAAGAAATGTTTTTTAATGGTATTAAATTAATGGTTAAAAGAAGGATTCAAGTACAAAGAATTATGCAGAGAGGTAATGAAATTTAAATGAAAGAAAGCAGATAGGCATAATATAAAGAATTAGAGGCCAGTGGTAATGAATAATACAGACTACAATTTTTTATGAAGATAACTCAGAAAAGGATGGAGACTAAAATTAACAAGATCACAGAAGACATGATACATAGTGTAAGAGGAAGGGGTTGTCAGGAATTATTAATAATAATTAGGGAGATAGTGGACGATAAGATAAATAGGAAGGAAAATGTAAAACTTATGATAGGTGGCATAAAAAAGCATTGGATACTATACAATCTTCTAAATTAAGGGAAATGTTTCAATTGAATAATATAAGTGAAAAGATAGCAAATGTGTCTGTTACTGCTTATACTACGTTAAATGTTTCAATAAATGGATAGTTAAATAAGGATATAACCATAAAAATTAGATAAGACAAGGATGCCCTTGAGCACTACAATCTTTACATTAGTAATGAATGTAATAGTAGACCACATAAACCAAAAATTGAAAGATTTATGTTATATAAATCAGGAAGGTATTGGAATACCCATTATGTTATCATACTCTGATAACATTATAATTGTCTCCAAAGATGTGAAAGGAATGAAGAAAATATTAGGTAGTTTGACTAAGAGTCTAAATACAATAGGATTGTGTTTAGACCAGGAAAACCTAGAAGACTGAGATACAATGGAGAATAGCAGGAACTGAGTTTAATCTTCATGAGGTATTCATTTTAGGGTTACGTTTTGAGGTGCAAAAGGTAATAGAAGTACAATGGAAAAAGCTGATAGAAGTGATAAGAAATGTGTAAATTTTGGAGTTCCTTTAAATTATCATTTAAAAAACATACATTTGATAAATTCGAAATGAATGGGAAAAATGTATCTGGCAAGTATATTTGGTTTACCATTAACATATGAAAAGGAATATTTATATACAACTTTTTTGCATTTATTTGGCACTCAAGACTTGACCTGGTGAATAGAAGTACATTATATGCTAATAAAGAAGAGGGGGGGTTAGGTTTGATTAATCTAATCATATATACTGCTTCTTTAAACTTGTATAGGGTCCTGAAATGTATGAAGGGAAATAAAGAAAGTTTACTAAACAAAATATTAAGGTCTAAATACAGAAGAGGATGGGAATCTTTGCAAAGATTTAAAAGAAAAAGCAAGATTTAAATGAAGAATTTTACATTTACTGGTAAAAGATTTAATGTTGGAAAATAAATGTAAATAATATTGAAGAAAATAGAAAAGTGTGGTCTATAAATATTGTTGAAACACATAACTATGTGTGTCCTTGGAAACATCTGGAAGAATAAAACGTTAGGACAATAAAGACAGGAATGCAAATATGTAACTATGTATTATAATGTAAGGACTTTTGTGGAGACTAGGAATAAGAAAACTGCCAGTTAAAGCAAATATGATGTATAAAAGAAAAGAAGATAGATTATGTAATCATTGTAAAGAACTTGAGACAAATGAACATGTATTTTTTAAATATAAAATAATTGTAAATGTATGGAAAAACTGATAGACATGCATTATTTTGAAGATCTAAAGATTATAGAAGACAAAAACATGGACATTGTTGAATATGGATATTATTGTAATAACACTAATGAGTATACATGTAAAATGGATTAAAAATGTTTACAGTTCTATAGGTTGTGTGGAACCAAAAGGGTAAAGGAAATAATGTTTAATGAAAGATGGGATTTTGCAAAAGTATTGTTAAAGATAAGATTTGGGTTATGCAAAATGGAGTGAGGGTCTAATAGAATGCATGACTAGCTTGGTCTGCAAAGCTATGGAAAGGATCATCATGGGCCTCATAAATAAAGATATTGGGGACCTACAGACACTGGATCCTACCCAGTTCGGCTTTGTTAAGGGCAGATCCTGCCTCTTAAACCTGGCTGATTTCTTTGAAACAGTCACCAAGGCCATTGACGAGGAGAAGGTGGTCCACACAGCCTACCTGGACCTCGCAAAAGCCTTCGATACAATACCCCACTCAGGCATTATAGATAAGCTCATCAGCTTAAATATAAACCCCTATGTCACTAGATGGATTGCAAACTGGCTCAAGGACAGAACCCACATGGTTAGAATTGCTGGAGCCATGTCAGACTCCAAACCAGTTACCCAGAGTGGATTGTCAACTCGGAGG
>NC_056745.1:461665161-461770161 GCF_019279795.1 Protopterus annectens
CTATGCCTAATTCTATAAAGCAATTTGCATGTACCTCTCAACCTGTTAATGCAGTAAATCTGAACAAGGCCAAATATATTGGGGGAACATATAAACAGTACTAAAAATTGCTCTTGTATAAATTGAGACAGTTGATAAAATAACAGTTCTTACTTTAGCATGCATTTTTCTGAAGGTTATGAAGTCTGAAACTCAGTGTATCATTATTTAGTATTATATGCAACAAAAACAAAAAACAAGGCAGTAGAAGCAGCAATACGACCACATAAGATCCAACACAATTTTATTTCTTTCTTTCTCTGGCGCCTCGGCTTACGCCTTCTAGGAGAATGAATATTCCAAATAGTTACAAATTATTTATACCATTCAACAACCTTAATTATAAAGGCTAATAGAACAATTTCACAATCAAACAATCAGTTAATTTACAATAAATGTCATTCATAAAAATACTCTCCAGTTGCATTCTACATTAATACCCATAGGTGTCAGTGTATTATACTTTAGTATAAGAACTGTCTCCTTATATAGCAGTTTTTGTTTAACTAAATCATCATCAATATTATAAACTATTACCTGTTCCAAAACTGTTGCCAGTAAGCCTTCAGGTGAACTGTTATGATAATCTTTAAAGTGTACTGCTAAGGGACTTTCTAATTTTTTATTTTTTATATCTCTTATATGTTCTTGAAGTCGGACCTTAAAGGCCCTTTTACTTTCCCCTATAATATAAAGAGCGCATGGACATTTAATAGCATAAACTATTGCTACTGAATTACAATAAAAAGTCCCACAAGATCTAAAAATCTTACCATTAATGCATTCAAATGTTTTACTTATATATTTGCACGAAATGCATTTCCCACATTCAAATGTTCCCAATAAAACTATATCTTTTAGTAAATTAACATTTGGATTAGAATACTTAGCATGTACCAAAATGTCCTTCAGATTTCTCCCTCTTTTATAAGAAAATGTAATACTTATTGGAATAATTTCTACTAAATCACTATATTTAAATAAAAAAGGCCAATATTTTTGTACTGCTTTTTTAACTTCTTCTGTCATTAAATCATATGACAGAACAAAAAACATCATTATTTAGTGACTTAATTCCTAAATGATTTGCCAGAAAACTACAAATTTTATGAAGAACAAACCAAAAATAAGAAGCAAAAATCTATTCATTCTTTGAAAATCTGGACATTTGGGAGGTATAGTTCAGTTCAGCTGGGCCTGTCTCAATTTGCTGCCCTTCCGCCCTGACAAAATCATGGTTGAATGGAGCCTCTGCAGCCATTCCAATGATCCATTACTTGGCTATTTCACTCCATTTACCATAAACACTAATGTGCATACTGCTTTACTTCTATGATGAGTTGGACTTCATTTGAAAGTTTTATTTTGTATTTTACAGCACAAACACTAAGACATCTGCTAAACAAAGCAATGCAGTCTCACAATGAAAAACAGACTTAGCATTAAAACTTCTCTGCCCTTGAAACTCACATTCATTGAAACAGCATAGAAACCCACATTCAAAGAAAATACATTTTGCCAGTGGCAGATAAAGATTAATTTTGGGCTGTTTTCAAATCATAGGCCCCTTGCATATGAAACATACATGTGCTCTTTGATACACCTTCCTCATTGTACTAAATTTATATTCCTTGTACAATACAGTACAGTTGTTAGTGGGCATTTTAAATTTGTTTTGAACATTTTTCCAGTAAGCAATGAAACAAAACGCATGCACCCATAATGACAAAACTGCCCAGTTCAGAACATTTCCATCATAAAAGTCTACTCAGACTTCCACAGTCCACCATTATTAGTAAATATGCACAATTCTACAGTCCACCATTATCAGTAAATATGCAAAATTCTACAGTCCACCATTATCAGTAAATATGCACAATTCTACAGTCCATTATCAGTAAATATGCACAATTCTACAGTCCATTATCAGAAAATATGCACAATCTCTGAAGAAGTAAAAGTCATCTAAATAATTCCACATTAAAGAAATCTGTAACTAATGAAGAGGTTGCTGCTAGCAAACACCTTTATATTTCATGGTTTCATCGAAAAATAAAGTGTCTGTTGCCCCTCAGGAATAAATTGGCTATATTACATTAAAAAAATGATAAACTAGTAATATTGCAAGATAAATGGATGGCAAACTGATAACAGACTCATAGTTAGTAGTATCTTCACCAAGGAGAACATTCTCAGTACGGCAGCATCCACCCCTAGTGGGAGTAGAACCCACAGCCTTCTGCATCAAAAGCAAGTACACAACCTGTTGTGCTATCAACAAGGCAAGCCAACTTCACTTAAGCAACACTAAGCTTCTGTTCCCCTGCAGCTCTCAGCTCCTTGTAAAATCTACTCAATACTCAACTGCATCTCAACTTCGCAGCACAAGAAAACTGGAAAAAGCCAAAATTTATTGGGGGGGAGTCAAAAGCCCAAAAACCAGGGACACATTAAACATTGCTTGTATAATCTTGGAAAGTTTCTAGAATAAAATGCTGTGTTACCACCATACATTTTACTGCCAAGGTCCCTGTGCAAAACAGTCAGAGCAACATACCACTACGCCACATCAGCTGATTTGTCAAAGAGAAATGCTGCGTTACCGCCATACATTTTACTGCCAAGGTCCCTGTGCAAAACAGTCAGAGCAACATACCACTACACCAAATCAGCTGCTTTGTAAAAGAGAGGAAGACTGAAACTTAAATGGCTATCATTTAGTAAATTCAGTTCTCACCATAGCTGTCAACCTCTTAGTACAAAACACCTGGACAAACCCAGTAATGAGGGAATATAGCCCTCAAACATATTCAGTGAATTCAGTTCTTGCCATAGCTGTCAACCTTAGCACAAAAAACCTGGATGAAGCCAATAATGGGGGAATACAGTCCCAAAAATAGGGACAAATTTCAAATATTCATCTTATAAACTTAGAAAATTGCTAGAATAAAAGGTTGTGCTACTATGTATTTTCTGAAGAACTGAAGTCTGAAATTCAAATGTCTGTCAATTTTACTTCTGACAGAACAAAAACAATTTTCAGCAGAGGCCCAGGGGGAAATACTGCACACACGTCTTTGTAAAATGGCAGGGCACCAGAGTAAATCTACACAAACACAGGGAGGAGATGCAGACTCCACACAGAAGGCACCCCAGCCAAGAATCAAACCAGAAAAAGCAATTTCTGTGAGGCAACAATACTACCACTGCACAATCAAACGTGTAAGGAATTAAAACATTCAGAAATCTGAAGTCTGAAATTCAAATGCCTGTCAATTTTATTTAACATTTGTTAATCAGGACAGTCTGACTTGGAACAAAAAAACAATTTTCAGCAGAGGCCCAGGAAGAAATAATGCAGACATGTCTTTGTAACATGGGAGGACACAAAAGCAAACCCACACAAACACAGGGGGGAGAAGATACAGAACCAACAAAGAAGGCACCCCAGCCAAGAATCAAACCTGAGAATCTGCAGCTGTGAGGCAACAATGCTACCACTGCACCATCAAATATCAAGCATTGCAGCATTTACAAACCACAGATATTATGAGGAACAGATCAGATCAAATATGAGGCAAAAATCTGCACATTCTTTACAAATGGTGGTGGGTAGGGAATTCAGGTCTTTAGCACCTGCATACAAGGTACAGGGTCCAAGCCTGAGGTATTTCCTACCACACACACACTTGTAGTAGCAAACCACAAAAACTAAATATACTGCCCTGGGTGCCAAACCGTCATTATGAGAGTCCAATCAAGACAAAATGAAGTGTAGAAGAATAAAAATATTTCAATACATTGGCTGCATGACAGCTTAATATCTAGATGGAAACAAAAAAGGTTGTGAGGCATGAAAAAATAAATTACTTTTTTTTAAATACATTAATGGAATGCCAGTCAAAATCAAGTATAAGAAAAACAAGCAGCACTCAACTCAAACCACTTCTTGCACTGCAGTTCTAATTATAATTTATATTCAGCTTTATTAAACTACCAAGTAACATGCTGAAAGTAGAAATCTCTGATGCCCCCACTTATAAAAATGTTCCTTATCCAAAAAAAGACCTGCTGCCTGACATCTACTTGTTACATGGTGAAAACATGATCAAAGTAAAAAATGAAAAGCAAACAAGAAATAAGCTCAAGATACATTGCTTAAAAGGATTACTGTACAGGTTATGGACCACATGATTGGCATTCTGTTTACGGGTAAAGCCTGCAGAGATGACTGGAAGTCTCCAAGTGTAATGAAACTCTTAAAATAATGTAATCCTGTCCTTTATTACAAATACTGGCATATGCATTTCAATACCCAAGGCTTATACATTATCTAGTTAAGTATTCTCTTCATGGCAACAGAAAGGCTTTCAATGTTTGCAATTCTTTAACAGTATGCTTATTAAAGCTTACTTGCATCTTGCAATCTCAGCCAAGCTTACCTGATGGTCATTAAAGTATTGCTACTTAAACACAGAGCAACAGGCACTTTGAGTAATAAGCATAAATCAACAGTACAAAAATATGACAGAAACCAGACCATTCTGTAAAAATCAAGGACAGATGAAAAGCCACTGTAGTACTTGTGTCTACCTTGGATGGGTGGGATTCTCTACAACATTTACACTGCATAACTATTCCTTGCCTTGCTTCGGCACATCCAGAGTCACTACATGGGGGAGTGGGGTGCAACAAGTATGTCACAGTTTGAAATGTCTCTGGCTGACTTGTGATGGCCCTGACACATTTGTCATACCTCTCAACCTCAGAGCAAGAAATCTGGACAAAGCCATACAATGAAATGGGACAAAGGCCCAAAAATAAGGACAATTTTTAAAATATTGCTTTGATAAACTTAGAAAGATAATAGAGGTCTTGCATTAGTATGAATTTTCTGAATGGTATGAAATCTGAAACTCAAATGTCTGTCATTATTTTCTAACTTCAGTCTTTAATGATTTGTCACTATTTTGCCAAAAAAACAAAATTTTATGAAAAATGGACCAAAAATGTGATGTAAAAATATAAAATAGCAACACAATACAGCTGGGAACCTGTCAAAGAAGGGGCACTTTAATATTAGTACTGTTAACTTGAGTAGCTGACAAAATAAAAGAATCTACATGCATTTCCGAAATAAAAGTAATCTGATTAATAGTTATTTCTTAATTATAAACCCTCCACGTTTTCTTCCAAAATTGCTATTTTGCGGAGGGATCATTAGGGGAAGAGCAACATTTTGAGCCAAAATCAGGGACAGTTGAGAGGTTTGGCTATGCCTAATACTATAAAGCAATTTATTTGCATGTACCTCTCAACCTGTTAATGCAATAAATCTGGGCAAGGCCAAATATATTGGGAGAACATATAAACAGTACTAAAAATTGCTCTTGTATAAACTGAGACAGTTGATAGAACAGGTCTTACTTTAGCATGCATTTTTCTGAAGGTTATGAAGTCTGAAACTCAGTGTGTCATTGTTTACTGACTTAATTCCTAAATGATTTGCCAGAAAACCACAAATTTTATGAGGAACAAACCAAAAATATGAAGCAAAAAATCTATTCATTATTTGAAAATCTGGACAGTTGGGAGGTATAGTTCAGCTGGAGCTGCCTAAGTTTGCCGCCCTTCCCCCTCACAAACCCATGGTCGAATGGAGCCTACCCTTGCAGCCATTCCAATGATCCATTACTTGGCTATTTCACTCCATTTACCATAAACACTAATGTGCATACTGATTTACTTCTATGATGATTTGAACTTCATTTGAAAGTTTTATTTTGCATTTTACAGCACAAACACTAAGACATCTGCTAAACAAACTTGGCATTAAAACTTCTCTGCCCTTGAAACTCACATTCATTGAAACAACATTGAAACCCACATTCAAAGAAAATACATTTTACCCATGGCAGATAAAGATTAATTCTGGGCTGTTTTCAAATCATAGGCCCCTTGCATATGAAACATACATGTGCTCTTTGATACACCTTCCTATTGCTTTGAACATTTTTCCAGTAAACAATGAAACAAAACGCATGCACCAATGACAAAACTTCCCAATTCAGAACATTTCCATCATAAAAGTCTACTCAGACTTCTACAGTCCACTATTATCAGTAAATATGCACAATTCTACAGTCCACCATTATCAGTAAATGTGCACAATCTCTGAAGTAGTAAAAAAGTCATCTAAATAATTCCACGTTAAATAAATCTGTAATGAAGAGGTTGTTGCTAGCAATCACCTTTATATTTCATGGTTTCATCGAAAAATAAAGTGTCTGATAGCCCTGAGGAATAAACTGCCTAAATTACATTAAAAATAAGCTAGTAATATTGCAATAGGAAATGGATGGCAAACTGATAACAGGCTCATAATTAGTATCTTAACTTTCAGTACGGCAGCATTCACCCCTTATGGGAGTAGAACCAACAACCTTCTGCATCAAACGCAAGTACACAACCTGTTGTGCTATTAGCAATGCGAGCTGACTTAGCATAATCAGCACTAAACTTCTCTTCCCCTGCAGCTCTCAGCTCCTTGTAGAATCTATTCAATACTCAACTGCATCTCAACTTTGCAGCACAGGAAATCTGGAAAAAGCCAAATTTATTGGGGTGGATCAAAAGGGCAAAAACCAGGGATACATTAAACATTGCTTGTATAATCTTTGAAAGCTGCTAGAATAAAATGCTGTGTTACCACCATACATTTTACTGCCAAGGTCCCTGTGCAAAGAGTCAGAACAACATACCACTACGCCAAATCACCTGCTTTGTGAAAGAAAAATGCTGTGTTACCACCATACATTTTACTGCCAAGGTCCCTGTGCAAAACAGTCAGAGCAACATACCACTACGCCAAATCAGCTCATTTGTGAAAGAGAGGAAGACTGAAACTTAAATGGCTATCATTTAATGAATTCAGTTCTCACCATAGCTGTCAACCTCTTAGCATAAAACACCTGGACAAACCCAGTAATGAGGGAATACAGCCCTCAAACATATTCAGTGAATTCAGTTCTGGCCATAGCTGTCAACCTTAGCAGAAAAAACCTGGACAAAGCCAATAACAGGGTAACACAGTCCCAAAAATAAGGACAAATTTCAAATAGTCATCTTATAAACTTAGAAAATTGCTATAAAGGTTGTGTTACTATATATTTATTGCTAGAATAAAAAGTTGTTTTACTATGTATTTTCTGAAGAATATTAAGTCTGAAATTCAAATGCCTGTCAATTTTACTTCTGATGGAACAAAACAATTTTCAGCAGAGGCCCAGGGAGAAATACTGTAGACACATGTCTTTGTAACATGGCAGGACACCAGAGCAAATCCACACAAACAGAGAGATAAGATGCAGACTCCACACAGAAGGCACCCCAGCCAAGAATCAAACCAGAAAACCTATAGCTGTGAGGCAACAATACTGCCACTGCACCATCAAATATGCAAGGAATTAAAACATTCAGAAACCTGAAGTCTGAAATTCAAATGCCTGTCAATTTTATTTAACATTTGTTAATCAGGATAGTCTGACCTGGAACAAAAAAAACAATTTTCAGCAGAAGCCCAGGAAGAAATAATGCAGACATGTCTTTGTAACATGGGAGGACACAAAAGCAAACCCACACAAACACAGGGGAGAAGATACAGACCCCACAAAGAAGGTACCCCAGCCAAGAATCAAACCTGAGAACCTGCAGCTGTAAGGCAACAATACTACCACTGCACAATCAAATATCAAGCATTGCAATATTTACAAACCACATATATTATGAGGAACAGATCAGATCAAATATGAGGCAAAAATCTGCAGTTTTTTTACAAATGGTGGTGGGTAGGGAATTCAGGTCTTTAACACCTGCATAGAAGGTACAGGGTTCAAGCCTGAGGTATTCCCCACCACACCACCATGAGTCTAACCACCAGTATATTGCACCTGGGGCATTTTCTCACACACACACACACACACACACACACACACACACACACACACACACATACAACTTACCTGTAGTAGATCTTGTCCTTCTCCACCATAAATCCAATCCCTGCAAGTGAAACGAACCACCATAAATAAATCCAAACCACCCTGATCCATACATAAATCCAGACCAGACCCGCGAGATCTTGCAGTCCGACCCCAACGTGTTTTCCCAGCAAGTTCCAGGCAGTCTATGCAGTTTAAAACTGCATAGACTTCTGGGAGCTCTGTTCCTCATGTTTCCCAATCAGGACTGCTGCTGAGACAATCTGCGCATGCTCCAGACTCTCAGCAGCAGTCCGGACTAGTGCGCATGCGCGAATTTTAAATTTTTTTTTTCTTTTCATTTCTTTTTATTTTTATTTCTTTTATTGTACAGTTGAGGGGGCTGCAGTCTGGCAGTCCAATAGCACGGGCCTCCCCTGCAATATATTGCTTCACAGTCCTGACACTCTGTCAACAATAGCCAGAAATACAAAGATCTCCCAACTGTACACACTCCCAAAGACTGTCCAGGCCTTGTCATCATCTATAAGGCCTCTTACACATAAAATTTCTGGCAGTCTGATACATAACTGGGATGATATTACAAATGATGTCACTAAGTAATGATATACCATATCTATATGCTTCTGACTGCATGATATATGGACAACATTTGACATACTCATGGACAGAGGATTAAACACAGGTCCAGGATGGAGATATTGCTGCTATAAACTGAGAAAGTAGCTGGTGTAACAGGGTTTATTGTAATATATCTGTTCTAAGCAATATGAAGTCAGAAACAAACATGGGTGTTACCATTTACTGACTGCTATCCTACAGAGCATGCTACTGACCTTCCATATTCAATAAATGTGTGAGTAACACACTGATAACAGTACAAACTCTGGGCAGTCTGAGCTATGTCAACCACATAATACTGTCAAGACTGCAGATCATGCAGAGCATCCACATTCACACAAGCCCTATCAAACCAGCAGTACTTCAATTGTATAACAACAATACTCACATTCTGTCCCTGTGTCCGGAACAATTGTCCCTGGTGAGCTGGGCTGTCTTCACAATCTCTGTCGTACGTTGTTAGTAAAACAATCCTCTATGATGCTTTGTGTAACACACACATGCATGAAAACTTCCTCACAGGCAAAGCAAGGGCCGACACCTACATGAGGTACACAGTTATAAGACTGTGTTTCCAAGCTATTGGCTACAGGAATAATACCACAGCTGTTCCACATGGAATTATCAAGTGTGGAACTCCAATTCATGCACAGGCCATCAACTGATCCTGACCAGTACCTACAAAAGGCAAGCTGTTGCCTCTGCAAAACAGATGTACAACCTGCATCCCAGAGAGAGACAAGAAAAAAATATATATGTATATATATATATATATATATATATATATATATATATATATATATATATATATATATATATACAACCAGAAGCAGCAAAAAGGGAGATAAAAAAAGAAATCCGTACAATAGGATACCATCATTCATCAACAGGAAAAAAAAACAGGTATGTCAAACAAGTATGCATGTAATGGACTGCAGTAGGGGGTATGTAATAATGGGAAATAGAAGTTTAATATAAATGTCCCAACAAGACTTGCTGTACGGACATATTGCTGAGCAGAACTTATGGCCATAGCATCTCTGTCCATCTGCAGTGACATAGAATACAGCTCAGGCCCCAGATGTCACACATATATCCAGATATGAATTGTGAATACAACTATGTTATGCATGTTTGTCTCAGAAATGTCATGGAGCTATACAGGGTAGTTGCATAGTGGAATAATGCCACAGCTGTGTGTGTTGGACTGCATGTGATATACCGAGCTCATACTGTTCAACTGTTCATTATTATGCACACTGACCATATTTGTGCCTCATATTTGTAGTCATTTACTCAAATACGTGTGTCATATCTTGCAAGTAATTGGCAACCTGCAAACAATGACATTACAACATCTCCCTCCCTTTTATTTGGCCATTGCTGTTTGGGGTCCCCACAGCACATCATCTCCACCCATGGCATCCAGTCCTCTGCATCTTGCTCTCACACACCATACACCTGCATATCTGCCATCCCCACATGCATATGCCTTTTGTAGGCTGTCTGCTGTCCCTGTAACCTGACAGCCTCATCTGTTGCAAGATATACTCTGCATACTCCCTCAGCACATGTCCAAACCATGCATGCCACTGTCTGGCATTGTCCCCAAGCCATCCAAGCTGGGCTGACCCACTAACACACGTCCCCAATCCTATCCCCCCAATATACACTGTGCAGATGTTCACAATACACTCTGCTGTGTCCTGCCCTGAATTCTGCCTGTCTTTACAATCCCACTGTCTGCAACCAATATAATGAAGCCAGTCATACTCCCCTCCTGTAGACTTTCCATATCACTCTTAATGCTACGTGTCTGTCATAAATAACTCCTGACTCCCCTCCTCACCACACGAAACCTGCCTGTACTCTCTTGTACACCTCTCCCCCACACTGCCCATGACTCTGAACTGGTGTTGCCAAGTAGTTAAACCTATCCACCTTCCAAACTGTATGCCCTGCATTGTCATCATTCCTCTATCCCCTACCCCATTCACACACATGTATTCTTACTTAGTCCTGCTGACCATCATTCCTCCCCACTCTACAACATAACCCCACCTCCCCAGGGTCTCCCAAACCTGTCCCCTAATCTCACTACAGACCACTATGTCATCTGCTAACTGCACAGTCAACAGGGGGCCCTGTCTGATCATGTCTGTCAACCTGTCCCTCACCACTGGAATGTGAAATGACACGCAGCTGACCCCTAATGTACTGCCACCCTCACCTTAAATCCACCTGTCATTTCAAAACCAGAAATCACTGCTGTCACACTAGCCTCCTACATATCCTGTGGTGTCTAACAGACTCCTCTGGCACCCCTGACCTCCACATACAATACCACAACTACTCTCCAGGCAGCATGTCATATGCTCTCTGTAGGTGCACATAGACACAATGCAGCTGCATCTCAGCCTCAGTGCAGAGCTCCATCAACACTTGTGGATCAACATTTTCATCTGTACATCTCTTACATGGCAGGAACCCATACTGCAAATCATCAGTCATCACCATGTTCTCAATATAGCTGCCACCACCCTTTACCATTACCTCATCCTGTGACTAATCAGTGTTATCCCTCACTTGTTACTCCAGCTCTGCAGACCACCCTTGTTCAGATAAGCAGTACCCATACATATTTGCCAACATCTCACACATCCTCTCACTTTCCAAGATTACAGCAAACAATCCAGTTAAAAATACTACTGCCATGTCTCAGAAACACCTCCAGGCATCCACAGGTATGTCACCTGGAACAGCAGCCTTTCCACTGTTAACCCCCCTCATAGCTATCCTTACATTCTCCTTGATAATCTGTTGCATCTCCTGACTAACCATACCCACCTCAGCCAACCTTCCCTCCCTCCCCCATTTCCTCATGGAACAGGCCATCAAAGTGTTTCCATATGTTCTAAACACACACCTAGCTTGTATGTTTCACCCATATTCCTTTATCACCCCTTTGTGCTGCACATCCTTCCTAGCTATGTGCCTCTATGTAGCCAATAACTACAGGCCCTATACACCATCTGTGCTGTCCAACATTACATACAACCCCAGACTCCACATCTGTATGTCAGACTCCACATCCATAGCCATGTCCAATACTCTCTTGGCCATGCACCCCATCTCTTTATACTCATGTCTACTCTCTACATCTGTCTGTCAATCCCACTTCTCCTTTGTCAGCACCTTTCTCTGCATAGTCCCCTGTGCTTCTTCATTCCACCACCACATATGTAGGAGCAGTCACCATCTGGCCAGCATGTCAACCTGTGTCTGATTGAGCATAGTAGGTCACAGGTACATTAATGTAATGCTGAGTATGAGTACAAATTGTACACATCCACTAAGGGCAGTCGGAAGGCCATCCCCACATATGTCTGTGGCCTCACAGGCCTGTAATGGAGGTCAGCCACAGCACATACACACACACCATAGCTAAAGTCGACCTGCTCCAGACATGTTTAGGACGAATATCACCCCCCAGCTCAACATCAGTATATAAGGATATGCACACCACATGCACCCCTACCCTCAACATTAATCAGGTGCAAACTGCCTACTTGCACATAATGCTATGCATGTCCATACAATGTTGCTAGGTACTAGAGTATTATTTGATGTAATGTTGTGGCCACTGATACTCATTACTTGTGAGCTGTCTCTGTAAAGAACTATGGACAATGTTTGATGTCCTGTGATGTGTTTTTCCCTGTTTATGTCTTTCAGGTGTGATGCATAGGTTTCCAACCTATGATGTCCAGGAGACAGTAGCCATAACTGAGGCCATCCTGGAACACTACCACATCCTCTTCAGTTGGGGTCGCCAACATCAGCGGGAGAGGACAGCCCTCTGGGAAGACATCACACAGACTGTGAACACCTTGGGGAACCATGGCCACACATACGAACAGGTCAGGCACAGAGCAACTGACCTGATTCGGCGTGCACGGCAACAGGCTGCTGCGGTGTTGAGGGACCGTTCTGCTACTGGTGGGGGGCCAGCCAGAGAGGCCCCACTTACAGCAATGGAGGAGCACCTTGCCAAACTTAGGGTGGCCCACAGAGAACAACCACTACAATATGTAGCTGTCATGGAGGTGGGTTCCACCCAGGGAACCAGCAAGGAGGGTCCAGGTAAGGCAAAAGTCCACATCAGTGTACTGAGGTTACATTTCAACTGTGTAGTAACAGTCTTTAGATGCAGATGTCATTGCAAATTAGAGCACTGGATGGGGTTTAGTAATGCACACATGTGCCCATTTCAGGTGAAGAATAGCAAATAGTATAATATCATGGCACAGACTGTACCTGTGCATACATGTAGCATTGCTCCTGAACCAATGGCTATTGTGAAGCTGCTGACAATACCTATCCCTCACATTTCCTAGGTACCTCTCATCAACATGATGCACAGCAGCCTGAGGCTGGTAAGTATGAAATCTTCCTGTTGTGGCTTATCAGTACCCCAGGCATTTTAAGGTCATGCATGTGGCCATGCACTGAACTGTTATAGTCAGCAAATTGCATGTATCTGCAAGATCACCTGTGGTGGGGTTCGCTGCATGATATCACAGGGGCCTAGTTGCATGAGATGTCACATATCAGTAGCATAATTCACAAACCAGTTGATCATATTGGGTACACACCTGCCAGCAATCATGGACTCTTGGAGTACCTGCATATAACAGTCAGCTCACATACCAGGATTATCCCAACACAGATCCACAGTTGCCTGCTACAGCAAAAACCATGGTTTGCATACAGCCTAACATGCTGCAAAGAGATTGAATGCTATGGACACATACACACAGCATTGTATATGCCATGGAACATAGTGCAGATAGTCATCAAAAGGTGTACAAGAGATGGTGCAAAAGTGACAGTTTGAAGAAGTGGACACCCCTACACATATGTTGGGAAAATCATCCCAGAAATGTCCAGAGAGGCTGCCAGGAGCCATACAGCAACAGTGAAGGGGTATCAGACATCTCTGGCAAGTACTGGGTGTGTACTACATGTGACAACTATCTTCCATGGCCTCCACATGTCTTGGGTATAGGGTGTGTTTTGATGATGGCAGCTGTTCCTCACAACACACGACAGCCAGTTCTGGGTAATGTCTGGACAACAATACATCAACTTTCCAAAACGCATGTGTGGAAGTGTGTGAAGGTGTTATGAGACCAGGGTTGAACTCTCTGTGTACAATTAGGTCATGTTAGTTTGACACAGTAACAGCACTGCACAACAGCAGAACAGCACTATCCACACAGTGAAGCATGGTAATGGCAGTCTCCTGCCTTGGATTTGCTGTCCAGAAGCTTGAACTGGGGCTGTAGCCAATTTGGATTGTATTATGACCACTTCCAAACACCAGTCTCTCGTGGCTATGATCTGTCTGGTGTCTGCCACATAGCTGTGGATGGGGAGGTATCCCAACATCACACACAACAATGGGCTACACCCTACAGTCAAATGAACAAAAGGATGGCTTCACAAGAACACAACCAACAGTCTGCTGTGGCCAAGCCAGAGGCCACACCTACATATGAAACACAGTCTGTGTGTTGACCTAACAAGTGCTGTTCACAGGGGATGGCCTTGCAAGCAGACAGATTTGGAGGTGTTTGTCAAGGGAGAGTTTGCAAACATTGCCATGTTGAGATGTGCCACGCTGAGAAACACCACCCCAAGAGGACTGAATGCTGTACTGAGAGCAGCAGTTGCTTTACCAAAGTATTGGTTTATGGGTGTGCATCATCTGCAAGCCAGCTATTGTAATACTAACATGTATGATATGCCACCCCTACCTGATGTGTATGTTTCTCATTCAGAATGCACAGGTTACATGTCATACGAAATGATGGAAATCTCATGGTAATATTAATGTGGTCTCATGTGATATGTCACATAACCCTTGCATGTTAAGAGGGGTGTGTACACTTACTATATCCACTGTCAGATTGCAAATTTGTTTGAGGAAATGCCCTTGTTTTTACATACATGTATTGCAGGTTATGACAACTGGAAATCACAGTGTGACATTAAAAGTAAGGTCACCAATCCACTGGTCAAACCAGTAATGAACCAAACCAACATAGGAGGTATGTGCAGCAGACAGGAAGTATGACCCACATATCAAAATAGTTGTGAAAACTGTGCAGTTTGTACTTGTGTTCCCTAGGTTTTGCCACAGTGCTATACAGGTGAACAGCACTGATGTCTACATGGGTGTAGTGTGTTTTAGGTGAAGGCTCAACACCTACTAAAGACACTCATACATCCCAGTGGTGTAAAGTAGTAGTAAAATTAAGTTGAAAGGTATGCACTGCATGATGTTGAGGGTCTGTCTACTGTGTGTCTGTTGTGGTCTGAGTGTGTGTCATGCCTGTCACCCTCTCCCTAATGTGAGGTCTGTGTAATGTCTGTGGGACACCTTGTGTGTGTGAGTGTGTGTTTGTGTCTCTGAGTATGTGTCTGAGTGTGAGAGTATATGATAGCAAACTGTATAATGATGTTAGTAATGTACATATCTTGTCTTTTCCTCACTGGTGGGCATGGTTTGGTGACTCTGACCAGGATGACAACTATAGTGGGGCACAGGTGGGGTTGACATGGGCTGCAGCTGTGTCACTGGTTGGCATTCCACTTTTGTCAACCCCATCCCTGCACACGGTCACAATGCCCACACATTCCTTATCACCAGTGGCCACAAGTGAAGGACAGCTGGTTGAAGGCACAGGACATGCAAGTGTGGAGACTATGGAAAGTGAGCAGCCAGCCACTAGCCATAGCCAGATTGCTGGTGAGGTCACACACACAAGCAGATGGGCAGGAGTGGTCAAAGGAGGATTGCTGCCTGTCCAGCCCATGTAGCAAGTGCCAATGTGGCAGTTATCAGGCGCATGTTTCAGGCTATAATGGATGTGCAGGCACGTAATGAACGGAACACCAGACAACTGCACAGGGTTGTGGCAGAACATCTTCCTGGTGCTCATGGCTGTCTCCAGGACCTTGTTACAGCCAGGCGGGAGGGCAATGAGATCATGGATAGATGGTTGGGTGAGATCGGGGCACTCATCAGCCATGGAATATCTGCACTTGAACGTTTGGCAGGGGAGAGGCGGCAGTCGCATAGACATAGCTCAGCACCACAATCAGCTGGGGGTCCACATGGCCATCTGCCATCATGCTCCCATAGTGGCAGTGACACTGGCAGTACTGTGGGTGGTGTGCTGTCCACACCATGACATAGCAGGCCATGGGCATGTGGTCATGGCCAGTCCCAACAGGGTCACATTTCCAGCAGACGTCAGTCATCATCGGGGGGTAGTACTGCCTTGGGCCTGGTAGTACCAGTCAGATCCGTGGCAGGTCCAGTTCCAGTGTCCATGGAATTTCAGTATTCCGAGACTATAAAGCCGAAAAATGAAAAAAAAACGAAAACCAAAACCTCGAAACCCAAAACTGTGACCATAACAGCGCACATACAAATACAAGTACACCTACCTCGACACAACACAAACACACACACTCTTACTATAAGCAAGGGAGCAAGCCCCCCTGCACCCCCATTGTGGGGGGTTTCACCCCTCACACCCCCCTACTTATATATACTAACTCCGAGGTCACACTGAACACCAACACACACAAAACCCACCAACATACATTCCACACACCCCTCCCACAAACACACATCACACAGATACAAACACCACCACTCTTAAAACTGACACACTCACATTCTCACCTATGTACCCTAACCCACACCTAACACTCCCGACACACTCACAAACACACAAACCCTCCCCAAAACCCTTAAAAACACCACACTTACCTGATGTGCCCTCAGTACTGAAGGTTCGACATTTCCAGGTTCGATATTCTGCAGTTTTGCACATCAGCAGATTCGACACTTTGATCTCAAAATACTGAAATTCAACATTTCAGTATTTCGAGATTCCAAAGTGTTTCCATGTATATATATATATATATATATATATATATATATATATATATATATAGATATATATATATATCTGTATATACATATATAAATATATTATTTGTCTTATATAAATATAAATCCAAAGAAAAAAGATTGTGGTACTACCCATGTATACCCAGGTGTCCCATACAGAATACTCACACCCCTTGCAACTGTAATGACAGCATAGACACATGTTTTGTACAGGAAATTAAATGTGCTTATTAAAGATGTCATTACCCTGCTATTTTATCAGACTGGAATGTGATCACTGGTTACCAGGGCTAAGCTGTGCTTAGCAGGTGTAAGCATTGCTTAAATGTAAATGCTAAGCAGATTTGCGCACTGGTAAGTGAAGCCTACACAGTGTAAGCACCTAATTGTTTACTAATACATTAGCACCGCTTACTGTTGCACAATCCCATGCAAACATGCTCAAAGCTGCTCAAAACTGCTTTAACCACTCTGTCTCCAACAGTCCTTGTTCTGCCTAGCAACAAAATAAACAGCCCTTGCAGGTCTTGAACCCAAGACCCTACATACCATAGCCTATGCAGTAAGCCACCTCAGCTGTATTGTTTCAGAATGTTTTGTCAAACATATTCTTCTTTACAGCAAGTTTGCAATAGGGAAGAGGCAAGTGTGCAATTAGGAAGGATTTCTAGCTATAAATATATATATATATGTGTGTGTGTGTGTGTGTGTGTGTGTGTGTGTGTGTGTGTGTGTGTGTGTGTGTGTGTGTGAATAGAAACATACACAGAGAGAGAGAGTGAGATATGTAGGGAGATCCATATATGTGTACAACAATATATAAATATATTACCAATAAATACTGAGGTGTATATATATATATATATATATATATATATATATATATATATATGTGTGTGTGTGTGTGTGTGTGTATACAAATACATACACACACACACACACACACACACATATATATATATATATATATATATATATATATATATATATATCTACATATATAAGTGTATATATCTATATATATATATATATATATATATATATATATATATAGATAATTACATACTTATATATATATATGTATATATATATATATATATATATATATATATATATATATATATATATATATATATATATATATATATATATATATATATATATATATACACACACACACATATATGTGTATGTATACACACACACACACACACACACACACACACACACACACACACACACACACACACACACACACACACAGATATATATATATATATATATATATATATATATATATATATATATATGCATACATGTCCCCAAATGCCCATACAAACATATACTGCTGATAGACCACCCACAATTGGGGCAGCATACACAGGATACAACAGCAGCCATGACACTCACATCTGCCCCCCCCCCACAAATAAATAAGTGAACAGTACACTGCTACAAAATCATGATAGGCCATACACAATGGCCAAACATACAACAATCTCTTAGCAAAACAAATGAAATGTTTGAACATAGCAAAGAAAAATAC
The DNA here is from genome assembly GCF_019279795.1 of Protopterus annectens. Taxonomy (NCBI): domain Eukaryota; kingdom Metazoa; phylum Chordata; order Ceratodontiformes; family Protopteridae; genus Protopterus; species Protopterus annectens. Next base: position 461,683,358 of record NC_056745.1, read on the forward strand.
AACCAGCCAGTAATTCACACATGTTTATTATACTCTGATGTCTTGGCCAAAGCATCCAAGGAGGCTTACCAGAAATACATGCCTTAATCACAATAAGCAATTAACACCAAATTACATAACTGAATACAAAGCCTCCAATTACACTCATCATTTAAGCCCCTACGGGATAAAGTATCACAGTTAATATTAATGCGTTGAGTCTGAACATAACAATTGTTCTTTTATGAATGTTTCATCACACTGAGGAGCAGACATTTTCAGAAACAGTAACTTGAGACACACTACTGTCCCCATGGTGTGATTTATTCAAATGTACAGCTATAGAACTGACATATTTCTTATCTGTAATACATCTGACATGTTCTAACAGCCTAGTTTTAAAACGTGTGTTACTGTCCCCCACATAAAATATGTTACAAGGCTATCTAAGAGCATTCTCTATACACCTACCTCTTGAATGTACAAATTTCAACATGTTTCCCAGCCATTCCCTTCAGTAGGAATTACAGCACTAAATAATGATAGACCAGTATACCTATCCACCTACTACTGTATGATCTAACACTGAGAAAGGTGCTGGTGTTACAGGGTTTGTTGTAACATATCTTTTCTGAGGGATATAACGTCAGGAAAAACAAATGGATGTTGCCATGTACATAATGCAATAACCAGAGTATGCTACTGATTTGCCAAGGACAACACCTGTCTGGGGAACAGCCCATACATAAAAGGCTAACCTGTGGCCATTATATGGATGGCCCTACAGTTGAGAGCTATGCAGAGACAGGGCATTGTCAGATTGAAACCCATGCAGAAGTATCATGTGCAGACAAACCCTGTTAAGCTAGCAGTATTCCAAACATATAACAGCAATACTCACATTCTGTTCCTAAGTCTTGAACCTTCCCCACCATTTAGTTGACTTGTCTCCACATGTCTTGTTGTAAGAGGTAGTAGCTCACACAACTCCAGGATGTCTTCCTCACAAGTAAAAGAAAGGGCCAATGCCCACATGGAGTACTCATTTATAGGAAAGTGTTGCCATGACATTGGCTGTTGGAAGAACTACACAGCTTCTCTGCATGCATTTAGCAAGTGGGGAACCCCAATAGGTGCACAGGCCATCACCTGGTCATGAGCATTACCTACAAAAGCCATGCCACCACCTATACAAACCAGCTCTATCCCTGTAGTGCACAGAGAGAGAGAGAAATAAATAAAACATAAAGTGGAAAAGCAAAGAAAGAAAAAAGGTAAGTGGAACATGTAAGCAAGTAATTAAATGTAGTACTTTGTCTCTAATAATAGGAAATATGATTTGGAGGATTATATGTCCCAACAAGACATGCTGTACTAATGTCCTGCTAAACAGCTGCTATGGCCATAGCATCTGGCCCTCTCTGCAGTGGGTGATATCACAAACATACCTCTGAACTGCACAGATCTTCACAGAATGTCCACATTTTACCATCATGTATTTTTGTCTGTTTTTCTTGAGATCTGTACTTTTCTGGCAAATATCTGAGGATTGAAGTCATCAGGTAATGGTAAACACCATTATGACTGTGCCACTGCTAGGCCAGTTAATGGGATGTTTTCCATATCCATGTTACCTGTGATTATGAGTATGGTACATGTTTGTCTTGTAAAGCTAAAACACCTATAGAGGGCATGTGCATAGTAGAGTACTGTTGCAGACATGTGTGTTGAACTGCATGTGATATATTGAATTAATAACATTCAACTGTACAGTGTTCTGGTGGACAGTAACCACATTTGTGACTGATATTTGTAGTCACATACACATATACCTGTGTTATGTCAGCCAAACCATTGGCAGGTCTGTGAGCAATGGCATTGTAACATAATAGCCTACTTATGACTGTTGGACATCCTCCAGGTTATCACAGTGATGTCAAACCCTACTATGCAATCAACGTACTAATGCATGGTGCAGCTATATTAATACAGTATCAGTACTGATGTGCCCTTTCACACCCATTTATGTGTGCCATTGTCCAGACGTTCTGCTGTAACAAGTTGAGAAGTATGATTGAGCAGTAAGACTGAAACTACAGTGTGCTATACTAACATACAACAGAAATGTATACCAGGTATCCCCTGAGCACATGTATGTATGCTTATGTTCAGCTAGAAGGCACAAAACTAAATCACATGGGTTTCAAGCATGCAGGTACATAGGTTGGGCATGTTGTACAAGTGTGTAATATCAGTGTCAGTGCTTACAACAGACAGAAATGTGTACAGCTACTGGCTGTAGCAGTGCCCTGACACTGATATGGGTACTAGAGTAGGCATGATATTCAGCTATCAATCAGAGAAGTGTCCACCTGTGTTATGACCTTCTGTCCATGTCTACCACTACCAGCTATATCCACACCTATATACAGTGGATATCACAAGTGTACACACCCCTGTTAGACTGCCAGGTATGTGTGCTGTATGACAATCAGACCACAGAAGACCATTTCATAATGTTTCTCATCTTTATGTGACACCTAACCTGTACAATTCCATTGAAATACAATCAAAGGTGTTTCTGGGAAGGTGACCAACTATTGCCAAGTGAAGATGTGCCATGATGTTAGAGTCCAGACCAAGATGGATGAATGCTGTAACCATCTCAAGAGGTGCATACACAACATATCACTTTAAGGGTGTGCATACTCATCCATCTGGCTTATTGTACTGAGTATTATTTCCATGTTTTCACAGACCAGATTGTTATGTTTTCAATTGGATTGTACAGGCTATAGGTCACACTACAGGTGGGAATTGTTATGAAATGAGTTATTGTGGTGTCATGTTCCAATTGCACAAATACCAGGCAGATCAGGGGTGTGTACCCTTTATATACACTGTAGCTATATGGACACAGCAGCACCTGACTTCTATATCCAGCCTCCACCAAGGTAGAGTAATCCGCTTTGGTGGACAGCAGCAATACACAAACCACATAATAGGTTGCTACATTTGGACAGGGACACACAGGTGCAGGCAACAACTTTGAAGCAAGTCCACCTATATCTGAGCAAGCAGGTAAGTTCACAGGTGATGTCCTGTAAGGCTGACTATGACTATGTATCGGACAGATCCAGACCACCGAGGACAATTGCAACCGTGTCTCCACATATGTTGTAAGTATCAGATGAAAAAATACAATTCACCCTGTACTGGGGGTAAAGAACACCTCATAAATACATGCCATGGATATAGGCAACCTGTATCTGACAGGTTAGCTGGGAACATCGCCACCCTTTCCACCCCAGTCGTACACAGAAATATGCACATCAACCACACTCCTCCCCTCAGCAATGGTGAGCATATACATATTGCCTACTGATGGCAACTGCAGCATATCCCCATGGGGCATAATATCATCAGTGTCTGCCTCCTACATGAACTTAGGCATGTGCTCAGAGCTCCATCACACTCCACAGTCAAACACAGACCTGCCAACCATACACACACCATCCACATGGAAGATGACCACTGTCAATCCTCTATACAGAAATGAATGGAGGAAAGAGGATTATGCAATCAAATGTCTAACATTGGGGAGGAATAAGATAGCTCAGGGACAGGCGTGTAATGCAAGCTGCTATAGCCATGATAGCTTGGAGGGTTCCAGTGTAGTCTGGATTATTTGCAAGTAATATCCACTGTTGATGTACATTTTGACAACTGTATGAGGTCTTGTGACCTTTTCCTTTTTATGTCTTCAAGGTAACATGCAGAGTGCTCGCCTACCAGCAGTCTCTGTTGGGAAAACAGACATCATCACCCAATATGTGATTGGACATTATACCCTGTCATGTGGACAGAAAGCAGAAGATGTGTGGGACAGGACTGCCCTGTGGAACAGTGTGGTCCACAGGGTAAATTATGCTGGCCTGCACAGCAGAACCTTATGTGCATGTGCAGCATTGGGCCACCAGCCTCAAATGCCATGCCCATCAATGGGCTGCAGCTCTAGCGAAGAACCGGCTAGCCACAGGTGGGGGCCCAGTCATCCAGCCCCCTCCTACACCTACCGAGGAGCTCCTCACCACACTTGTGCCACACGGTGAAAGCACAAGCCATGACATTGAGGGAAGCATTGTGGAGGTGGGTTGCACACATACACACTAGATGAGGAGCATGCAGGTAAGGGCCCAATGGAAATTGCATTAATATATCAGACATACATGTATCTGTATTGTATCTACATGCATGTGTCAGGTCCGATTGCAGTTGTGGATGGGGATTTATAATGCACAGAGGTGCACATCTATGGTGAGGACAGGACATTGTGTATTATTGCGGTTAGTACTGTAGATGTGCAGACATGCTGTGTACATCCTATACCAAGGCCACATGTGTATCTGCTCACAATAACTCCCTCTCACATCTACCTAGGACCCTCTAGTCTGCATATGGAACAGCAGCTTGAAGCTGGTGAGTATTACATTGTTCTGTTGTTGCCTGGCAATACCCCAGGCATGTGAAGCACATGCAATTTACCATGCACACAACCATCAGAAATAGCTATATTGCTTTATGTAATAGCTATATTGCTTGTTGTGCATGTTCACTTGTGTTGGGGTTAACTGTATTGCATCACAGTGGTCACCACTGGAGCCTGCCTGCTGTGAATTCAACATTCCTGTAGCATATCTCACAACTTGTCAGTGCCAAGACGTCTGGACAGAGGCCAGCAAATTGTGCTGGACAAAAGGCCTAAGGTAAGGTCATGCATGACACATTATTGGTATACAGTGGATATAAATTGTGCACACATCCTGCTTAAGATGCAAGGTGTTCCTGTTACATACTAATTGGGATCATAATATGACAGTCCACACCTTTTCCAGCCTTTAATGTGACCCATAACAGGTACAGTTCTCTTGTAAAACCAAGCATCTGTACTCATATATTGCACCTACAAGGCAGGCCACCTGTGAGGGCAGCAGACATCCTATCAGCATGATGTTTCAGTCAGGTATGATACCTCATGCTGTCATATGTCTCAGTACACTCACTGTGGCCTATTTGACTATAATATCACATACATGGGCATTGTTAAGGCACACAGACCACTTCCAACCATGTATAGGTTGCAAACATATGGATATTCCAAACACATCTGTACATGGGACTGTATAATGGTTTAACCTGCTGCATGTGAGGCAGATGCTGTCACCACACTATATAAAGTAATGGCAGTAGGAGGTGGTCACCAGTTGTGTATGGTATAAACATCAAAATGGTATAAGCCAAATATGATATAATCCTCACGCACACACAAACAGTTGCCAGCATTAAGATTAGAACTCCTGCCTATCTAGGTTTTCCTACTATAGTGCTACGGAGTTATCAGACGCACCACAGAGCTTATACATTTCTGCCTCTTCCAAGGGTACTTCTAAGGTGGATGACATCAACAGGTCTACTAAATTGGAGTGAAGGGGAGTGCAAAGGGTAGCACACAGGTCAAAAATGGTATAAGTCAGACAGTGCATGATTCACACACACATACACACGCACTTTCCAGTAATGAAATTAGAACTCCTGCCTATCTAGGTATTCCTACTATAGTGCTATGCAATTGTCAGACATGCCACAGAGCTTACACATTTCTACCTCTTTCAAAGGTACTTCTAAGGTGGATGACATCAACAGGTCTACTAAATTGGAGTGAATGGAAGGGAAGTGTAAAGGGTAGTACACAGGTCAAAAATTTTATGAGCAAGATAGTACATGATTCACACACACACACACACACACACACACACACACACACACACACACACACACACACACACACACACACACACACACACACACACACATGCCAGTATTGAGATTAGAACTCCTGCCTATCTAGGTATGTTTACTACAGTGTTACACAGCTACCACATGTGCTACAGAGCTTACTGAACTTTCACATGGCCAAAGCTGCTGATAACTGCACAGCTGTGGTAAAGTATTACAGGTGGCAGACAGTCTGCCTTCTGTTCCACCCATACATCATGCTAATTTTTTCTGTCTTGCACTTCAACTAGCATTATGGCTTGGCACTTCACCAGGTTATTGTATCATGAAGTGTGGCACACCTGTGAGCTATCAGCAGTACTCAATCATCACAGATGTCACCCCAGTACTTACTAGTTATGTCCACCCCTCCTTTCATATTTGAAGGGTGGTTATCTGTGCTTTCACCTATTGACCTGGTGCACATGTCCATTCTGGGGCACTGTTGCAACTGCTGCATGTACACAGACAACCATCCCCTCTAAACTCCAAACACTCAGACCTGTGAGGGTTACCCATATATCACCCAATGTGTACATATGTACACTCCAGCAAAGACTGGACTAGCAGGTCAAGAGGATAAGATCAACATCTGCACCACACCATGTGGAATACATAGCTCACCATGACACCCACTTTAACAGCCATGACATACAGTGAAAAGCCACACACCCACCTTCCCAGAGGCACTCAATGGACATCTACCTAAACAGCACAGTCCAGCAAGGCAGGCACCCACTCAGACACCGTGACATGGAACCTGCCAAGGGACATATATTTAACCTACACAGTGTTCCCCCAACCTAAGCCTTTAAGGCTAACCACCTTGCACAATACAGTGATCATGGGTAACTCAGTACTGAGGCACACACACATCCCACTCACTAGGTTGAATATGGAGAAGGTAACAGTCAAATATCAATTACATGCCAGCATCTAACATGACACAGCCAGTCATGTCACTCCACAACAACTACGAGTATCACTTTGTATCCATGTGGGTGTGCATAACTTGGGACACACCACCCTGGACTGCATAAGAGGAGACATAGTTGGACTCTCTGATTATGTGGTTCAGGCAGATGTGATAGTAGCTCTGGGCAGTGTACCACTGTCACCCAGAATGATGCAGCAGTACTATCAACAGATGGCTGACTGCAATATTGGCTTATGTGTTATGTGTCATTCTCAGGGGATCCAGGACCTCTCCACTTGGGATGGCATGATTGACAGAACCCAATGACTTGCCATGGATGTCCTACATCTGTCACAGCTGGGTTGCCAGGTACTGGCTATGTGTCTTGCCACCCCTATGGTGCCTTATTAGGCAGTGTTCCTAATGTTATTACTGCCATAACAGCTACACATGTATGCAATCTGAGGGTCATGTTGCTCAATAGTGGACATCTGTCAGGATGCAGTCACTTATAGCAGCTGTTGGAGTGGAGGACACATGTCTGCTGTACTGGAGAGGTAGTTCACAGCAGCAGACAGCAGACCTGCAGTATCAGGCTATGACGCATTCCACAGCTGTCGGCCCCCAAACATGGACCACAACACACCTCCACAGGTGGTGTTGAACACCTCCAGACTAGTATCCCATCTTAATGCATTGGAGATACTTCTGGTACAACTGCCTTGGGGTAATAGTGCTATCCAGACCATAGCCTGCTATGGATCTACATCTATGTCCCTAGACTGTCAATGCACATTCCTCAATACCCTGCCATCTCTGATAGTCCAATGCAACACTGACATAGTATGAGTCTTCAACTACCCCTCCATCACCTGGGGAATGTAGTCAATCACCAGTACAGTGGCCCAACACTTCTGGGATTCATAATTTCCATTGCCCTAAACCAGCTCATACTGACCCCTGGTAGAGGAGGCAACAACCTTGACCTGTGCTGACCACTTAAATATGGGGCCGTTGCTCATCCTCAGATGTCAATCCCTGCATGGTGAGATTCACACAGGCTGTAATCAACATGGAACTCAACATGTCAGCCACACACCCCCACAAAGATAACCACCTGGTAAAAATTCTCCAAAGCTGAATTTGCAGCCATGAAAACAGGGATGGATGTCTTCACTGCACCCATGGCAATGGGATGTAACTGCATGACTGTGGAATCATACACGTAGGCACTGTATAAACAGGTACCTGAATGCATGGTACTACCCAAAGCCAACAGAACCCAGACACTGTTCTCCAAACACTGGGAGACAATGTGATGGTCCCCTGCAATTATTAAAGTGTACATCTGAAGGAGGACACTGTTGCAGGAAAAGGTGGTGTCCCATGACTGTTGAACTCCCTTATTAGCCTCAAGCACAACTTTGGATCCCTCACAGAGTCCCCGATAGGCATCTATGGCAGCAGAGATGCAGAAGACACTGACGACAGTCACATCAGCCTTGATAGTTACATCAGCAGCCTCCACAGCATTAAACACAAGCACTGTGAGCTACTGCACAAAGCTAATACCTATCCTGAGATGACAGATATTGGTCACAGTCTTGGCAACACATTCAGTGCCAGCTTTACCCCTCTCTCCCCACAAAAGTGAAGTGCTGAGTGAATGTGTTCTCAGATGCTGTATCCCATTTCCATTCTAGACATCTGTGTGTCACCAGGATGTGGCCCTGCAGCAAGACTACAGGGTATGGCAGTGTGGTGACACATCCACCATGTCAAAGGCAGGGTGCAGAATGTGCACAGTAATTCCCAGTCTGTAACACAGTGATTGCATATGCCTCACAGATTATAGGGCTGAGGGTTATACATAGGTACACATCTGTTGTAGAATAGAGAATTGTACATATTCTGGTTTGCACACACCTCCGATTGCTAATAGCCACAGCCACAGGGGATATTCATCAACCAAACACACTGGGATTACTATTCACACACACACACACACACACACACACACACACACACACACACACACACACACTTGCCAGTACTGAGATCCATAGGTTCATTGCTTCATAGGTGTGTAGTAGGTGAATGGGCCTAAAGGCTCTACAAGGCTAGCCCAAGGGAATAGCTTGGCATCAGGCCACATGACAATAGTCCCCAGTGTGGCTCAGGAGTGGTCCCCAGGGGTGGGTATTGTATTCACCATCCACATATCCAGGTTTCTATTGTAGTTGGCCAGTGATTTGCACTGCTTCCCATGTATGTGATTTATATTCCATAACATGGACAGTGTCTGGGTTGTGCACATGTCCCACATGCATGTCTTTGATGTGTGTAAGTGTGCTTGAGGCCTCTGGGGCATTTTGTGTGGGCAGATTGGTATCTTCTGATGTAACATTCCTGACCTTGTTTAGTGAGACCTGGCTATGTAACTGAGGTAGTGCTTGCACGTACATTCAGGGACGTCGGGAGGCATACGCACCGTACTGATTTCAGTACAACTTCTTAGAAGAGGAGGTAGCATTTAAAAAAAAAAAAACGTACATATTTTTAAAGGTTGTTGTCTCCTTTAAGGGGGATACGAGCGAGTCAGAAGTGAGCTCACATCATGTCCGGCTGGCCGCAAACGGGAAAGAAGACAATCGCAAATGGATTATTTATCGCGAGCGGGAAATGTGAAGATGGAAGGCATTCAAGTGAACAAGGTTATCAGGTAAGGTAGGTGTGTGTGTGTGTGTGTGTGTGTGTGTGTGTGTGTGTGTGTGTGTGTGTGTGTGTGTGTGTGTGTGTGTGTGTGTGAAAATGCCCCCACAGAATACACCTGCTGGCATTTCTGGAAAAAAAACTGAACAGAGGCAGAGCAAAATTTTTATGTTACTAACTGCTCAGCATCTTATTCTTAGCCACACCTCATCCATGCTTTCCTTGAAAATGAATGCAGGGATTTACAAGACAATGGCTAGAACTAACTGTCTCTCATACATGCTGCTGTTCCTACTTTGTAACATACTTTTTCTAATATAATCACCTAGTCTAGTGATCTGCTTTATCATTGTGTGAGGTATTTTTTATTTGTACTAGATTTGTACTATATGCATTATTATATTGTAAACTCATCTCAGTAATTGCAACTAGTTAATATATATTGATTAAATTAGTTAATGCACAATGAACTCACTTTCTGCATACTTTGTGCAATACACTGTTGACACTGTGTACTGTTAATATATTGACATTATATTCTCCATGAAGCTTAGATTATCTAAAAAAAGTCTAATGACCTCTCTATCAGCTTGTTAAGAAATTGCTAAATAAATAAATGCATACAGTCCTACATACATAGATAAGTGAGTAAGTTAATACATAAATGTTTTTATTTTAATATTATTTGTTTGGATTTATTAACCAGATAGAATGAATTTTTGAAGGACTCATGATCTGGGCCATTGGTAAAATATAACAAAAAAAAAGGTTTACATTCTTGAATAATGGAATAAATAAAGCATTACATTGAGGAGTGCTCAAATTATAGGACTATATAGAAAACACAACTCACTGTCATAAGCATTGTAACTGAGAATTATGCAAATTTACCATCACAAAGGCTTAAATATTTAAAAATATAGTTGCCTTTTCCATAGAATTCTAGCTAGCTTTCTAGATCAAAAATGATTTGTGTAAGATGTAAATGTGTACCATACCACTCTAGCCTGTTGTTGTATGTTAGTAAAGTGTCCACAGGCTAACATATTGCTCAGTGAAATTGATAGAATTTAGTAAGATTTTCCTTTAGTTCATGTAAGACTGAAGCAGGTATGCTGACTGTTCTCAATGAACATGTAATTTCAGTTTTAATTGTAGCAGCAGTTAACATGCCTGCACTTACCTATAGGATATTTCACTGGCATCAAATCACCCTAACATATGACTTTGCTTATTATGAAGTTGACACAACAATTCTACAGAGACATGTTCTATGCCATGTGTCTGGGTAATCATTATTTATTGATAACATTTTATATTAATAATGTCTTCTATTCATTTATCTAGTAAAATAAAATAATATTTTATTATTGCTTTCAACCTTTGAGATTAAAATTAGTTTATATAGTAAGATCCAGCAGATTTAATTAAAAAAATAATGTGTTTCTATAATTTATTTAACGTGGACTTGTTTTATGAATAGGAGGACTTTAAAGGTAATATCTATTTTTTCTGATGTATAACATTCATTTCTGACTAAACTAAAGAGTTTTATTTAATTTATCTACACATTTATGTCATACAGGTATAAACCCTGTACCTTTGCTTCAGGGTAAGAAGAGCCTAAAGTCCTTAACCATCACCATTTCTGAACTTTGTTCAGATTTGTTTTTCTAATGGTTATTAGCTATGGTGAGAAGTGAGAACTGAGAACTGAAGTTGTATTTCCTCCATTATTGTTTTTGTTGTTTGTCCAGGTTTTTTGTGCTAAGGTGTGAAGTGAGAACTGTATTTGTATTCCCTCATTATTGGCTTTGTTTGTCCAGGTTTTTTTGTGCTAAGAGGTTGAGAGCTATCTAAATGATAGCCATTAAGTTTGTCTTCCTATTTTTCAAACTGCTGATTTAGCATAGTGGTATGTTGCACTGAGTGTAATGCATATGGTTCTGGGTTCAAGACATGCATGGTGATAACACATCATTTTATTCTAGCAACTTTCCAAAATTATACAAGCAATGTTTAAAATGTGTCCCTGGTTTTTGGGCTTTTGCCCCCCCCCCCATAAATGTTGGCTTTTTCCAGATTTCTTGTGTTGCAAAGTTCAGAGATACAGTTGAGTGCTGACATTTTACAAGGAGCTGAGAGCTGCACGGGAACTAAAGTTTAGTACTGCTTATGCTGAGTCTGCTCGTGCTGTTAATAGCACAACAGGTAGTGTACTTGCTTTTGATGCAAAAGGCTGTGGGTTCTTCTCCCACAGTAGGTAGATGCATTGCTGATACTGTACTGTGTTGTAAAGGGGGTGGATGCTGTAGTCCGTTTTGGCAAAGATATCTAGTAGTAACTATGAACCTGTTATCAGTTTGCCATCCATTCCCTATTGCAATATTATTAGTGTATCATTGTTTTTAATGCAACATAGGCAATTTATTCCTCAAGTTACAGATTTATTTAATGTGGAATTATGTAGATGGCTTTTACTAGTTCAGAGATTGTGCATATTTACTGATACTGGTGGACTGTAGAAGTCTGAGTAGACTTTTATGATGGAAATGTTATGAATTGGGCTGTTTTGTCATTATCGGTGCATGCATTTTGTTTCATTGTTTACTGGAAAAATGTTCAAACCAATAAATTTAAAACACTCTCTAACAACTATACTGTATTGTACAAGGAATATAATTTAATACAATCAGGAAGGTGTATCAAAGAGCACGTGTATGTTTCATGTGCAAGGGGCCTATGATTTGAAAACATCCCAAAGTTAATCTTTATCTGCCACTGGCAAAATGTATTTTCTTTGAATGTAGGTTTCAATGCTGTTTCAAGGAAAGTGAGTTTCAAGGGCAGAGAAGTTTTAATGCTAAGTCTAGTTTCATTGTGAGACTGCATTGCTTTGTTTAGCAGATATTTATTGGTGTTCGTGCTGTAAAATGCAAAATAAAACTTTTCTGGCAAATCATTTAGGAATGAAGTCATTAAATAATGACCGACATTAAGTTTCAGACGTCACAATCTTCAGAAAAATGCATGCTAAAGCAAGACCTGATATTCTGTCAACTGTCTTAAGTTTATACAAGATCAATTTTTAGTACTGTTTGTATGTTCCCCCAATATATTTGGCCTTGTCCAGATTTCCTGCATTAAGAGGTTGAGAGATATGTGCAAATAAATCGCTTTATAGAATTAGGAATATCCAAACCTCTCAACTGTCCCCAATTTTGGCTCAAAATGTTGCTCTCCCCTTAATAATCTCTCCGCAAAAATAGCAATTTTGGAAGAAAACGTGGAAGGTTTACTTTTATAAATAACTGTAATGATCAGTTATACATTACTTTTATTTCAGAAATGCATGTAGATTCTCTAATTTTGTCAGCTGCTCAAGTTAACTGTGCTCATATTAAAATGGTGTCCCTTCTTTGACAGGTTTCCAGCTGTATTGTCTGGCAATTTTATATTTTTGTATCATATTTTTGGTCCGTTTTTCATAAAATTGTGGTTTTCTGGCAAATTACTGGCAAATCGTTAAAGACTGAAGTTAGAAAATAATGGCAGACATTTGAGTTTCAGATTTCATACCTTTCAGAAAATTCGTACTAATGCAAGACCTACTACTATTCTATTATCTTTCTAAGTTTATAAGAACAATATTTAAAAAAATGTCCTTATTTTTGGGTCTTTTCCTCAGTTTTATTTATGAGTTTGTTGCTCTAAGAGGTTGAGAGGTGTGTGTGTGTGTGTGTGTGTGTGTGTGTGTGTGTGTGTGTGTGTGTGTGTGTGTGAGGTAGGCAGGTAGCATACCTCTCAACTGTCCAAATTTTGCAGAATGTCCAGATTTTTGCCCCATATTTTTTGTCTGTTCCTCATTAATTTTGTGATTTTTCTAGAAAATCATTGAAGGCTGAACTTGCTAAATAATGACATTTGAGTTTCAGACTTCATGTGCTTTAGAAAAATTCATACTCGCACAAATCCTGTTATTCTAGCATATTCTCATACTAGCACAAATCCTGTTATTCTAGCAACTTTCTAAGTTCATGAGAGCATGTTTAATATCTGTCCCTGTTTATTTTAGGCTTTGCCCATATTTCTTGCACTAAGACGTAGGTAGGGGTGTGTGTGTGAATGAAACACCGTAGTTAGGGGTAGCAGGTGGTTAATAATTTACTCAAGCTCAAAACCTGTACCTTAGTTACAGAAAACAAAAGCATGAATCCTCTACCCCAACTACCATGCTGCATTTTTCAAAGAACTGACTTTCAGGTTCATTTTCAATTCAAGGAACTGAGTTTGAGTGAATCTATATTATATTACTGAAGAGGCATTACAGCAAAAGCCTCTTCATCGACACTAAAAGAGCGAACCGTGAATTATGAGAATGGCCATAGCTTGGCTGGGGAGGGGGGTAGCAGTTTGAAAGCTGTGAGTACAAATTTGAAACTCCTAGCTACACCCCTGCGTACATTGACAGTATAATATGGGTATTCAGTGGAGTTAGTGGCGTCTGTCCATACAGGGCATGTGTATAAGGCATGGTATTCCCTTTGTGGGGTATGTTTGCAGACTCTACAGCAGATGTTGCAGGCGTCCAGTGGGGAACATGGCAAAAGGGCCACTGTACATATTGATTGAGCTACTGAGGGGATGGAACAGGGTGCCATGTCCTTTTACTTGCTGGATAACACACACTCAATCAGGAGATGTAACACATCAAAGCACTTTCTGATGTCAGTGGGACTGTTGTGGTCAACAGGCATGTAGTCCACTGCAGTCACACTGTGGGTACTGTCTGTGAGGCAATATGCAGGGGAACTACCAATATAGGGGTTGTTGCCTAGCCAAGTGTGTTTGTGTATGATACGTGGGTGGAGAGTGGTTTCTGAGTAATAGAAGGGTTGCCTATATTGTTCACTAATCCATACTGTCACATTGTGGATCGTCTACACCAACCTCTGTGGTGTTTGACAACTGTTGGCCTTGTAATGTGGACATTGTGACATATACTAATTTAGCAATGGATCCTATTATTACACAATCACACCGACCTCCACATAGGATTCTGATGACACACACAGACTTTGCAAGTACGAGTTTCAAACCCCTACCTAGCTATAGCAGTGCTACTACAGTGTACCACATTTATTGTATGAACCACAGCGCTTATAAGATAGATACTGTCCCAAGGTACTTCTAAATTGAGGAACATCACCAGCCCTTATAAATACTGGCATTGGGTGATGTAGTGGGTGAGAAATTCCAAAAAATGTTTTACCCTACACACACATTTACATTTGCCAGGGGTGAAGTTCAAACCTCTAACTATCTTTTCGAACCATTATGTTACGCATTTACCACATGCCCCACTGACCGTACATGGTTTAGAGTTGATAACAGGTACTTCTAATGTGGATGATATCTGCAGGACTGCTAAAGACAGGCACTGAAATGTGTACTGGGTGTAAATGGGGCCAAAATCTTTGAGGTACAGACATATATATGTACACACACAAACACTTGCCAGGGATGAAATTAAAACCCATACCTATGTAGTTATTGCCACTACAGTGCACCACATTTATTGCATGCACCACGGAGGTTATAGGATGGTTGTTGTCCCAAGGTACATCTAAGGTGAGGAACATCACCAGCCCTTGTAAATACTGGCATTGGGTGGTGTAGTGTGTGAGATATTCCATAAAATATTTTACCCTACACACACACATTTATATTTGTCAGGGGTGAGTTTCAAACATCTATCTAACTATCTTTTTGGACCATTATGTTATGCATTTACCACATGCACCACTAACCTTACATGGGTTTGGGTTGCCAACAGGTACTTTTAAGGTGGATGATATCTGCAGGCCTGCTAATGTCAGGCACTGAGATGTGCACTGGGTGTAAATGGGGCCAAAATCTTTGAGGTACAGACATGCATATGTACACACACACACTTGCCAGGGATGTGATTCAAGCCCATACCTATGTAGTTATTACTACTACATTGTTCTACATTTATTGCACACACCATGGAGCTTACATGTTGGAGAGCTGTGCAAGGGTATCTTTGAAGGTGAGTGACATCAGCAGCAGTGCTAAAGGAGGGGTAGGGGTAAGGGAAATGTTGAAAGTGTGAATGACCAAATAATCAGGTCTCTACAAGGATACACACATGCTCTCACACAAACACTAACATTTACACAGTTGCCAGGATTGGAACATCTACCTAACTAGTCTGCTACACTATACTATTACGCAGTTATCACAAGCACCACAGAGATTATATGTTAGAGAGCTGTCCAAAGGTATCTTTGAAGGTGAGTGGCATGGCACCAGCAGCAGTGCTAAAAGAGGGGTAAGGGAAGTGTTGTAAGTGAGAATGACCACAAAATCAGGTCTCTACAAGGATACACACACTCTCTCACACAAACACTCACGTTTACTAGGATGAGGATTGGAACTCCTACCTATCTAGTTTGCTACACTGTTGTATTACGCAGTTATTACAAGCGTCACAGAGCTCATATGCTGGAAAATCTGTCCAAAGGTATCTTTGAAGGTGTGACATCAGCAGCAGTGCTAAAGGAGGGGTACAGGAGATTTAGTGAGTGTGAATGGCCTCAACCACATTCATCTAGAAACACACACACAAACTCACACACACAACTTTACATTTGATAGGACTGAGATTACAACTGCTACATGGATACCTATTTGTACTGTAGTGTTACACAGTTATCACAAGCACCACTGACACTGTAGGGTTGAGGGCTAACCAAAGGTATTTCTACAGTGAATGACATGAGCACATCATGTGATATAGGCCAATGGGATGTGTAGTGGGTGGGACAGGCCTCTTAATGGGATTCTCACTGTTGCTGTCTGTCTTTCTCTTCCCCACATCTCTGTGTGTATATGTTTGACATATTATATTATGTTAGCCTTAGATTGTGTGTGTATTCCTATCCAATGTGTGTGTGTGTGTGTGTGTGTGTGTGTGTGTGTGTGTGTGTGTGTGTGTGTGTGTGTGTGTGTGTGTGTGTGTGTGTGTGTGTGTGAAGTATCAATGGTGTACAATTTGGTGTGTGGGAACAGAGAGCTGCAAATAACTGATAACTGTAGTCCACTGTGTTGTGAGACATGGGCTTCGTGTCTCTAAGTGTAGGAGCATGCCCAGTATGACTTTCTATATTGAGTGTGTGCATCCATTCCAGGGAGGGTTGGACTCCAGTTCAGGGTTTTGTGTGCTACAGCTACACCTTGCAAACTCTTTCTGCAGGATCTCTGTAGATAGGTTGCCAATATGGAGCCACAATGGGCTTAACATATGGGGATACTGTAACTACTGCTGTCTGTGCTGCTTGTGTGGCATGTTTGGTTGTAGCATACATATTCTGACATATGTACTGTTTTACACTGTGATGTATCATGTCGTCAACTACTGACAGCTATCATTCTTTGCTCATAGTTATTTACTGGGAAATATGAGATGAATGAAGCTGAGACCAGTATTCTGAGGCATATAGACTATACATTCTGGCACACACCTGCCATTGTGGAGGGGTAGCTACAGACAATAGACTGCTGGTTCTGTGTAAATGGTGTAGCACCTTGTTAGTATGCTGGCTGACGTTCCCCTCCTTCTGCTTTTCTCAACTTCAAGGAATGGCCATATCCTGCTGGGACCATACCTCTGAGCTGTACAGATACACCCAGGTTATCCAGAGGCAAAGCTCATATATCTGGTCAGTTTACCTTCACATTGTGGTTTACAAGCAGTGTTGTGGCTATTCATTCATGGGTTTGCAGTTGGGAGTAGTATGGGTAGACATTAGAGTTTCAGACTTCACACACACCACAACATCCATGCTTCCACACCCCCCCTCCTCTGTTATTCTCACCTCCACCTAACATTATGTAAGCAATATCTCAGAGGTATCCCTATAGTTGGGCCTTTATTCCAGTAGTATTTGTGGCCTGATCCACAGTCCTTGCAGTAGGACATGGGGAGGCATGCTACTGGCATTTGTCAGCATGGTCTTGCATTTTTCTGTTTACTGTTAGGTTGTTAGTTGGGAACCCCTGACATTCCATACATTGGCACTATGGGTGAGGCATGGGCCTTTGCCAGAGGACTGTAGGCCATTTGAGAGTGCTTCAGGCCATCTGTTACTGCATTTCTACACAGGATTGTGGGGGGTGCACACCTGCAGACTTAACATTTGAAATGACTGTATTGGTATTTCAGTTACTCCGTTGGCCTCCATGTCATATTGTATTGTGACTTATCATGCAGACAGGAGGCATATCAGTAGGGTACACATTCGATCTTAATAGCATATATTTTAGTTTCAGACTTCTTACCCTTCAGAACTGGAATGCAACTCTCAGACCTGTTGTAGTATGTCTGTGTAGGTCTGGTGGGGGGCTGTTCACCATTGCCATCATTTGTGGGCCTTAGCCCAGCCTTTCTTCATGGTCATCTACACCTGTCTGCTAGGTGAGGCTGGTGGTGGATATGTGACCCTCATTGACATCTATGTGTGTGACCTATTGACGCCCACAGTTCTTTGGGCCATCACATGTACTGCAGTGGGGGTGTCACCTTGTGTAGTGCTGCCTAGTATGTTGACACCAGTATTTGTTATGAATTTCCTGCTGTCCCATATAGCTGTCTAATGCTATCCCATTCAGCCACCCTATTCCCTTGCATGATTGCATCCATATCATACATACAAGTATGAGAACATACTACTCCATTCAGTAATTGATAGGAAGAGTGACTTACCTTGTTGCTGGGCCAGTACTGAGGACAGTGCTGGAGGGCTGGCTATGTTGGATGCACATAGTACACTCTCTGTACATGGTAAAGCTCAGGTAGTGTCATGTTTGGCATCCCTTTTACTCTCTGTGTGAGTCAGAGAGAGGTATCAGTCCATGGGTCACTACAGTGCAAGTGTAGTGCTATGTGTTGCCTCTTTGCCAAAGCCTGGGCATAACTGTACATGCCTCTTTCTGCCTACAGGGGCAGGCTCAGGATGCTCCTCTGAGTCCCTCTGTGCCTGTGCTGGCCTTGGCAATGGTGGAGGGCTGTGTGGCCCTGCCCTGTGGTGTTCCTGCTGCAGCTGTTTCTGCAGGATCATATTGTGTAGCATGGCACATACTATGAACATTTGTGTACATGTAGCTGGAGAGTACTGCAAGGCTCCACCGGATATGTCAAGACAGTGGAACCATGACGTGAGCATCCCAAACATACGCTCTACAATGATCCTGGTTTGTGCGTGTGCCTCATTATGGTGTTCTTGTTCAGGTGTGTGTGCATTTCTGATGGGTGTCATCAGCCACGGCTCCAGTGCATAGCCAGAATCCCCCACTAGATGGCCATATGGGATGTCCCCCTGGCAAATACCTGATACAGCTGTGAGCAGTGCCAGATGTGGGAGTCATGATAGCATCCAGGGCTGCCAGCACACACATTCATGATATTGCCCTGGGCATCGCACACAACCTGGCAGTTGATGGAGGGGAAGCCCTTGAGGTTTATGTAGACCCTACCCCGCTCACAGGCTGGTGCTTTGATGCAGATGTGCGTGCAGTCTATAGCACCAACTACTTCAGGGTATTCTGTTATATGGTGGAAGAGACACATACGTGTGGTCAGCACCTCACGGGCAGTGGAGAAATATATGTGCTCATTGGCATGTTGTGTCATGGCATCCAGGAACTGGTGGAGTACCCTGGATGCTGATGCCTGTGAGACCCCCATGATATCCCCAGTTAGTCTTTGGAAGGTACCTGTGGCTAGTATTCTTAAGCCTAGACATACCTTGGTATCCACTGGCATGGGTTCCCCTCTATTAGTTCTGTGTGTGAGGCGTGGCTGTCACAGCTCAACAATTTGCTGTAGAATGTCCCTGTCCACCCTATAGTACTCTACTATCTCTAGCTCATGTAGGCCCTGGTAGGTTACCCTGGGTCTGTACACTCTTCTCCTCCTCACTGTGGGTCGGTTGTCAGCATTCTCCTCCTCACCACCCTCAGTCTCTAGCACATATTGATGGAGTAAAGCAGCAGCAGCCTCTAACATATTTAGTTATTTTTGCCAGTTAAAAATCCCCTGCCTGTGTACACTGGTGGTGTAGAGTTTGTGGGAAAAAACAGTCTGTAGGGTGTTTGCATAGTTTATATTAGTGTGCTGGGCTGCAGCATGTGTAATTGACTGATTCTACTACATTCCACCTGCCAGCTATGCTAGTTCTCCTTGATTGCCTTCCTACTGCTGTTTCCCCTTCCCACTTCCTCCCTATTTAACCCCCGAGAGCATCACGCAAAACCAGTGTTCAAATGTAAACAGTTCTGCTATTTCCTCTGGTTTTTGTTTTTTTTTCAATGCCCACTGCATGCTGCGCACACCCGTTTAGCTAATGTAAGCATTTCTAAGCAGAAATGGCCCTCCCTGAATGCAAACACACTCTGCATTTCATGGAATAAGACAATACAGCCTCAGACACACACACCCTTCCTTAGCTGTGCTTAGCCAAGGGCAAACACGGGCCACAGAGCTCCAATGAGCTTACAGCAAGCATGACACACCCCCTTATGAAGTCATTTAGCTCTTATACTTGCACTGTTGTATTGCTGCACCTACACGGTTAGGTACAAGCTGACACTTTGAGGAAATCTGTGATTCAGTATAACTCCCCTCATTTGCATACCCCAGTGTGAAAGTCCTTAATTACTGCACTTAGATTGACCCACTTTGACAACCAGTGCTCCCTCATATGTTTACATTCTGCATGCCATTGACTATAATGACAAAATGCAGAATTATCTTAAAATTGACTTTTCTCATTTTTTTTCGGCATGATCCTGTTTGCACACCCTGCACTAAGCTTAAATGGCTGTGATTGGCCGAAAAAAAAAAGTTTAATTTCATAAAAAAATAAACTATTATTAATGCTAATGGCCTTATATTTGGCCATTGGCATGTGTGTTTGACTGTAATACATGCTTTCCATGAGCTGTCCTGCCTCCGTTTGCTCAGATGCAGAAATGTATTCAGTTACTAACTGAATACATTTCTGCTCTGACACTGTTCCTGCACAGAGTCCAGCCAGCTTTGTGAATCTCAAAATCACCTCATTTGCATGTTTTTTTAACAGCAAATGAGGTCATTTGCATCCCACTTGGCTTTCCATGCAGGAACAATGTAGGGCTGCTCATGCACGTGAAAACAGCACTTTCCTGGATCGCTCGGCAGCTATTTTCTGGGCAGGAGCTCCTACACTGTTCCTGCATGGAAAATGGCCATTTGTGAATCACAGGGATTGATTTACATTCCAATGAGTTTCTTGCAATAAAAACACATTTTCTGGTTTATTTATTTTTTTTTTATAAATGTAAATATACATGCTTTTGAAAATCTATGTAAGCCATTGATAGTTATACTTGCAACCTACCTTAAGTGACATCATTCAAAGGAAGTAATAGTAAAACAAAACCTTAAATATGTAGTGAAAGTATTCAACTCCACACCCATGTGAAAGAATGGAAAGCAGTGATAAACAAAATAAGAGATAAGTTCAATAATCCAAACATTCTTTTTTAGACCATTTTGGAGAGCCTTGCAAATTATATGGATCCAAGGATAAGCATGGAATCAGTACAGAGGCCTGTATTAGGGTACTAAAATTTGTTTATGACAATAAAGAATAGCAAGGATGCCAAGACTGTCACTTGGAGTAGTCCTGATCAAAAACACCTTATCTGCGGTATCTGGGATGTCATCCACATCCCTTTTGTGAGGGATTGTTTCCTTGCATCTATTCTACTCTTGCTATTATCTCGTACTTTTCCCTTTATCTGGGTCTCTAAATTGAAGTATGCTTTCAACTACTGAAAATTGTGGATGATATAACTTGCTGAGATGGCAGATTATGTACACACCATACCTCTCGACTGTACAGATTTTTGCAGAATGTCCAGATTTTTTGCCTCATATTTTTTTTTTGTTCATTTTGCATAAAATTGTGCTTTTCTGGCAAATTAGTGGCAAATCATTAAAGACTGAACTTAAAAAAAATGACATATTTGAGTTTCAAACTTCATACCATTCAGAAAATTTACGCTAATGTAAAACCTGGCTATTCTATCAACTTTCTAAGTTTGTAAGAGCAATATTTAAAAATTGTCCCTATATCTGTGCTTTTGTCCCACTTTTATTTACAGCTTTGTCCAGATTGCTCTAAGAGGTTGAGAGGTATGGTGCACGCTGTTGTTTAGTCATTTATCTTTGTAGGAATATGAGAGGTCTGCTTCATCTTGGCTGTCATTTTGAAACTAAAAATGACTGGAGCTAATAAAAAGTAAAACTGGGTTCCCCAATGTGCATATATTTGCAAGGCTTAAAGCTTGCTGCACCTCCAGGCCAATGGATACATTACTTTATTTGTACTCTACTTCCTTCTACTCACAGACACAAAGTTATGAGGCTGAGGAAACAGGAGACTTTCTATCCAAAATTAAAATCATACAGGAAATACAGAACTTGAGACTCATTTAAGCAGAAAGGGCAACTATTAAGTTCAGATCTTGCTTTACCTTTGCCATGTGAACAATGGACTGCAGTTGTGCGATAGTAGATCAAGCCTAAAATGTATTGCCTGTGATACCATGCAATTGCTTTGGACTTAAAAGGCAGAGGTACACAGAAGTCATTAAACTCTTTAGTTACTTGCCATTAATACAACCAATAAGCTGCTAGAGTATTTCTATATGCTGTTTCTTAAAGCCCACTTATTCTGTATTTCATTACACAAATGTCTATAATGCCTTGTGTATTTCATTTTACAAAGTACATGTTTATATTAGTTAAATAATATTATTAATTTAATTTAATTTTCAAAATCTTTTGGTTGTTACCCTGGCTAGTTCAACATGGTGCGGATGCCTTACAATAGATATGTTCCTGTTTTTATCATTCTTAATAGTTAATTATTATTAATTATTACTCTCACTACTTACTGAAGTTTTGTTTACATCTGTTTTGGACCTCATATGGACTTTGCCCAAAGGTTTCACTTCTGCGTGCCACATTTCTAATTTGTGAGCTTCATGATGAGATCACCATTTGGAATTTGTGTGCTACATTTGCTGTTTTGTTAATAAATTGAAGTTAATTTTTGTTGTTTACACCTTTCCTATGAAGTTGTCTATTGAACTATTGCAGTTCTTAAGCTTTTTAGGTAATAATTTGCAACATTTGGAACTGCTACTGATGCTATATATTTGTATGCCTTTCAGAGAACTGCCTTATGTTGCAACAAGATAACAATTGTCATTTATGTTTCATAAACTGCTATTACAGCATTGCTTGTTTTTTTTGTCACTATGTTGTTTTTTCACTGAGCTGCACTATTTGATGCAGAAGGCCAGAGTTGCATACAAATATGTTAAATGGCTGTTGTCTTGAGACATTGCTTGCTTGTACTTTTTCAGAGAAATCTTTTTGAAATCACTTTTTGATAAAAGAGGGACTTGTAGTTGGATTCCTTGTACTCACATTTTATAATAATAGACATTAGTTGGTGTTGTGGACATTGCATTGTGAAACTCATACATTTACCTTTCGTTTGAGATGTGTTTAATTCCAGTCATTGAAATATTGCACATTTTATCTTTTTTATTAATCTTATGAATGCATTTTAGATATTTATTTGGATGGTACAGTATTATGCTTATTAAAGTTCACAAGCAGCATGTACTAGTGTATCTTTTTTTTTTTTTTCTTTTTATTTGGTAGCTTTGCTCCATATTGTGTTTCAGCCTTGTTTGTGTGTAGGAGTCAAGCACTAAAATAAACTTGAACTTGGTGTAGCACATATTTCAACAAAATAGTGATACATTCAATAATTGTTCTGTTCCATAAAATAGAAAGCAGGATATCATAACTCCTAAGCACACAAAAATACTTTGATTCCAAATGATGTTTTTCAGAATTACTATATTTTATCTAGAGAGAGCAAATTATTCTTATTTAGAATGAACACATTAAAATACAAGAAGGATAATTATTTCATTGAGCAAAACACACATTCTGCCTACACTATTTTCCTTTCCCATTCCCAACTCTATCTGTTATCATGTTGACTATCATGTTGGTCTAACCTAGATTTATGCCTTGTAATTCTTAGCAAAATACAGAATAGAATGCATTTATCCAAAGTGAGCTAAATTTAATTGATACTTTGAGGTGTGAGCCAACAGCTGCTGCTGTTTGGGTGAAGCAGAAATGCAGCTGTATTAACTGTACATATTGGAAACCATCTAAGAAACACCAAAATTAAGATATTGTATTAGAACATCAACACTTCCTGTTCTATAACAATCAGGAAATATGGAGTAAATTATAAGTTTGACTCCCTACCATTGTGGCTGCTGATACCAGAAGTAGAGGATACTGTCTGTGTACTAGTAATGCACTTTCAGAAGTTCATGGAAAGCAAATGAAAGATAATTTGGAAACTGCTACTTACATATTCCAAACTGTATGTGTTTTCAAAACATAACAAAGTGGCCAGTGATAAAAAATATCTATCAGAGAAGAGGTTTGTTAGGGGGTCCACATACTTCATGTTTTTAGACCTTTTTTCATACTTGTAAATGGCTGTCTCCTTAAACTGAAGCAGATAGTTCAGTAGATTTCATTAATATATTCTAGACATGCAATGAAAACTGACAAAGAAACAGAAAACATTTAAATTATATTCTATTTTCACTAATATATGCTGACAAGCAAAATTCCCTGATAGGGTGAGCATTGCAGGGAAGTAAAGGTCCTCACAGTGGTGTTGTAAGGACCAGTGCCATAGGCAGATGACCACACTATCTGTAGAAGGTATGGCATTTCCCTGTAACATCCATTCCGAAGAGCATGACTGAGCTTAGAAAAATAATCTGCATTTTATTAATATATATATATACATTATATACATATATATATATATATATATATATATATATATATATATACACACACACACACACACACACACACATATATATATATATATATATATATATATATATATATATATATATATATATATATATACACACACACACACACACACACACACACACACACACACACACACACACACACACACACATACATATATATATATATATATATATATATATATATATATATATATATAGGGAGAGCTACAGAATCCTGAAAGCCCAAAATCCTGTGACCAAAATCCTGAAAGTTCAAAATCCTGAAAACTCAAAATCCTAAAAACTCAAAATCCTGAAAACACACAGGATACCAACACTTACTATATTCCAGCACAAGTACATACACAAGCAAATAAAACACAAACCATATTACTCTTCTCCAAGTATAAACAGGAGAACAAGCCTCCCTGCACCCCCATGTGGGGGTTGTGCCCCCCCACACCCCCTGCTACTTAAATATATCATCTCCGAGATTGCACTGAAGTGTACTGAAGTGCAATCTTGGAGGCATTATATTTAAGTAGCAGAGGGTGTGGGGGGTGCAACGGGGGCTTGCCCTCCTGCGTATAGTTGAAAGGTAATATGTTTCTGTATGTACTTGTGCAAGAATATAGTATTTGTTGATATCCTGTGTGTTTCAGGATTTTGGGTTTTCAGGATTTTGGTCTTTCAGGATTCTGTAGCACTCCCATATATACCTATATATATATATATATATATATATATATATATATATATATATATATATATATATATATATATATATATATATATATATATATATATATGTACACACACACACACACACACACACACACACACACACACACACACGCATTTTTGGTGCTTGTTTTATATACATTTTTGAGGAAAATAACTTCTAAAAGCTGGTGTAGGATATGTAATTGTTGCTGAAGGGAGTATTTTACATCCTAAGTATACATTATGTGAGTACTTAACAAAATCCACACACACACACACACACACACACACACACACACACACACACATGCGCGCACACACACACACACACACACACACACACACACACACACATGCACACATACATATACATATACATATACTCACACACAGATTTATATTACATCACTGAGTTTTCAGACACTCAAACTTTATAGTGAAGACCATCCCCCAGATTTACTAATCTTCCGTGCAGGACTAGTCTAGTCCTGCACAGAAGCGGCCGCTTAGGAGCAGGACGGCAGACCACCATGCATATAAGGTGCGGTGCCCAACCTCCTAGGCATACACGGAGTGTGTACAAGTGCAGGGTGCATATCTGAGAGCAGAGCTCTCAGAATAAACACACCCCTGTAAAGCAGAACAGCAGAAAGTGGAAATAAATGAGCGAGGCCACTCATACGTGTCCACATACTCCACCAACAGTCCCTCATGTGTACAACAGCAACAGTACATATAAATAAACCAAAGAAAACCCGTAATATGTATCTTAAATCCAAGTACAGCTAACCGTAGGTGCGCAGGTGTGCCCATCGCTTAGCTATGGTTAAAAAGGCCGAAGAGTACAACAAGAAAGATATATGAAAATGAAACAGCACAGCAATAATGTAGTGGGCAGGGCATCTGCCTAGCAAGCAGGTATTCCTGGTTTGAGTCCCACTGCAGCACATACCATTCTCCATGTGAAATCTGTATATGAACATTTTTTTTCTCATATATTTCCTTTATAACCTACTAAATAACATTTAAATGTGAACTGGACGACTGTATTAATAAGGCACTAGTAAGCAGGTTTAAGCACAAATAAGCAGTGGTACGCATATATAAGCACTAGTAAGCATGTTTAAGCGTGTTTGCATGGGGGTAAGCATTACCTACACAGATTAAGAAAAGTAGAAGCTAACTGAGTGTTACAAACTGTAACTGGAGGTTAGCAGTGCTTAGCTCCACACAAACCCGCGCACACCCACATACAACTGCTTTAATGTGCCGTAATCACTCTGTACCCAACGGCCCATGTTCTACCCAGCAACAAAATAAACAGCTTCTGCAAGGCTCGAACTCAGGACCCTGTACACTATAGTCACAGTAGTTAACCATAAGCCATCATACCAATACATATGAATGAGGTATCAGCAAACTAATCCTCACCACAGAAAAATCAACCAAACATCTGAACTGTATGTATAGTGTGATGTTGTATAACCTGCTACATAACAGAAATATGTGAACTGGAGTACTGCAGTAAGCATAGATGTGAGGTGTCATTGTAATAAAGTGTAGAAGTCCCCAGGACCCCATACAGTGTATGTGCACATGAATCATGGATACCAGACACTTATATAACCTGTAATAATAATAAATCACTGCCAAAAGGCAAATTAAATGCTAATTAACTATTAAGCAATGCTAACCGCTGCACAGTTCAACTTAGTAAGTGTAAGCAATGTGTAGGGCAGCCAATTCAATCTGCCTAGTGGTATACCTCTTTAACCAGTGCCAACCTTAGGCAAGCAAGTGTGCCCATAGCTTAGCCTATTCAAAACCAGCAAATCATGGAAAAGTGTAGGAAAATGGCCATATTCAAACCCCACAGGTGGGAATACTACCCATAACTGGTTGTAGCTTTCTACTACAGGCAGAATGGCTGGAGTGGGTGAAGGCACTTGATTCAGAGCGCAGTGCTGGGGCATCCAGGAGTCAAAAATCATGGTATGGGTTCTGGTAAAACACCATGAGGAGAGACTACTACAGGGCCAGTACCAAGGCTCACAGTATAAAACAGAGGCCTGGGACAGTCTCGCCCGTGACCTCACCAGTGCAACAGGTATCCCCTGGACTGTTGAGCAGGTCAGGCACCACCATGCTGACCTGAAGCGGTGGAGGGGGGATGTACTGGAACAGTGGATCCAGGAATCTCATCAGATACCTAATGCCCCAGTACTAAGTACTCATTCTACTAAGTAGGTAATAATAGCCTAGCTTGTGTATACTATGGATAGGTATGGCTAAATATCACTGTATTTCCCTGACAGCTGCAGATGAGCAGGCTGCGAACCAGCAAGCCCATGATGCTAGGTTGCAAAGGCTGCATCGCGTGCCAGGTTAGTAATTATTCTGCATGTACTGTCATAACAAATAAATATAAGAGCCTGAGAAAGTGTCGTACCAGTAGAAATAAAGGTGTACTATTCTGTGACTAAAGGTATAACCCCTGGAGTGCTTCTGTTTACTCTTCTTTCATATGTTGTTGAACTGTTGTATACTATAAATAGTACTGTTGTATTAAGCAGTGTTACCCACACTGTGGTATGCAGATGAAATGAGTATGAAGGTCTGTATAACAATGTTGGAAGTGCCAAGATGCCAGGTATATTGTACAAATTAGGGAGACTTAGACAGAAAACATTAGAAAGCTTCACAGCAATTCCCTGATAGCACAGTGTACTGTGATGCTAACTGTAAGTTTTATGTCACACACAGCAGGTGTTTGAATCCCGGGAGTGCTAGTAAGTTGTATGCATAATCATACCCCACACCTGTACAGATTTTGTTACAATATTCAGATAAAAAGCTGTATGCCTGATTACACCCAACAACAGTACAGGTTTTGCTAGAATGTTCAGATAGACCGGTGTATGCATATTCGTACCCCACAACTGTTCCAATCTGTCCAGCATGTCCAGATAAATAGCCCACATCACTAGCCTGTTAACCTGTTCCCCTGAAAAAGCAATGTGTGATGATCCGAGAAATGTAGGCAGCTGTTAATGACATATAACTGATAGTCAGACATGTACATAGTCATAGAATGTATATGAAAACAAACCTGTCATTCCAGCATCTCATCCAAAGTGTATGAGAGCAATTCTCAACATATGTTGCATTAACACCTGCATCTTGTCATGCCTGTATGCAAGACACAGGTCACGTATATAAAAATCTATAAACATACCATTGTACAATATAAGGCCATTGGGTAGTGTAATAATACATGTAAGGAACAGATCACTGCAGTGACTATGAATGTAGTGAAAACTACAAGGATATATTAGCTGCTAATTGAACTCTCTCTCTCACCCCTACCATATGTGCAATAATAACCCAATGACACACCTCAATTGGTATGTATACACCCCAAACATTTGTTGGGACATATGTCCTATTGGTTTATAAATATTCACATTTGTTTCTATGCATGTACCATGTTAAAATACCCCCATATTGGTAGCCTGTTGCCATCAATGAAACCTGCATGCTGTTGTAATGGCCACTGTTGTTCCATATATGCATGTGTTCTGCTTGTTCTGTAACTGTTTTACATCTGGTGTGTTGGATTAATTGGTATACCTATGCATGCTGTTATAACTAATCCTGAATGCTGTCGACTATTACAAACACATATCTGTCTGTAAACTACAACACCATAGCCCGTATGGGAAGGCCAGTCCCAGCAGACCTACCTATCCCACCTCAGCTGGCCATGGCACCGGGCACCAGCATGTCTGGGGCACAGCCTGGGAACTCCTCCTCCTCCGTAGGCCCTGCACCACCTTTGGGTGGAACAGCCACACGGATGTCGCTTGCCCTCCCTGGGAGCGGGGGCAGAGAGGAACCAGTTACCTGTCATCAGGTCCGAGCCATGGTGGGAAGGGAGATCGATAGGGATTTTCAAGACCAGCTATGCCAGCTTGAGGGCCGAGTGGCGCAATTAGAGGGTGAGCCTGCCCCTCCTACACAGCCCCCAACACAGCCACCTTTGGGGCCGTGAAGGTGCAGTGGTGACTGCCCATGGGTGGGGACCTCAGTCCCACTGCTTCCATTTGGGTGCTCATGGGCTTGTGGCTTCCAAACACCCCTCCCCATCCAAGGTGTTTACCCCCCATATGTGTCATATACCACCCTGTATGCATCTTGTCTTGTCTGTTAACCTACTCAATGTACCTCCTCAAATATACCTACTACCCCTCCCCAACATCACACTCTCAACTGAAAAAAAGGACAATCTGTTCCCACAAAAAAAAACCTCACCCCATACATAGCGGTCCATTTCGCACACGTGTCCATTGGACACACATGAAATCTGGTCTAATTGGCATCACAGCAAATGTATGTTGTCCAAATCTACCCCCAAATCCAGTGTATATGCACAGCTGTTGCTGTAGAAAAATGGGCAACTATGGACCTTCCCTACACCCTTCCTGCACATGCCTAGCTATTTTCCCTACTGTCTTTCCCTTTTTGTACCCCTTTTTCACCACTTTCCTATCAACCCTTTTTTCTTTTCTTTTAAAGAAATGAGCACGGGAATAAGCAGCAGTACTCACTTTTAAGCAGCAGTAAGTGAGTTTAAGCCTGTTTGCACAGGGGTAATCACTGCCTACACAGGTTAAGCAATAGCACAGCTAACTGAGTGTAACACACTGTAACCGGAAGTTGGCAGTGCTTACCTCCGCGCAAACTCACACAAACCCACTTACAACTGCTTTAAAGTGCCTTAATTACTCAGTATCCAACCGCCGGTGTTCTGCACCACCAACAAAATAAACAGGTCCTGCATGGCTCGAACCAAGGACCCTGCACACCATAGACAAAAGGATTTACCACTAAGCCATGACAGATACAAATAAAGTTGACATTTTCAGAAACATATCATCCAGTCCAGTCATGCAACAGAACAGAGAATCTATACCTACAGCTAGAGGGATGTGTGTGTGCAAATATATTACTATCTAAATGGATACAACATATCTATAGATGTAGTCACACACACACAAAGATATATATATATATATATATATATATATATATATATATATATATATATATATATATATATATATAAAAGACTATCCACATATATATATATATATATATATATATATATATATATATATATATACACACATATACAAATATATGAACAGATAAACATGCAAATGCCAACTACACATATATATGTCAACATCCATACATCCACATATACACAGCAAGTTACATATATGTATGCAGATAAATGTCCCCATAGGTATATATGGACATAGTTAGAAATATGTAAGCAAATATATACACCCACGGTGGTATATATGGCCAGACATCTGTAGATAGCAATGGTAGATTAACAGACACATACATGTCCACATGCACTGTGAAAGGCCTTGACAGGCCCCAAACAATATACGTCACATACGAATTAGCATACCCTTCGCCCAGACAAACACGTCTGCCCTGCAAAACACTACCAAGCTCAATGTAATGTATGTGTGTCATTGAAATAGAGATTTAAATCAGCCCTCGGTCATGTTCCACATGTTGACATCACATCCCCCCCTCTCTCTCACCCACTAGGCTGCCTGAGCAGTACAGGCCCATCCAACCAAGGCCATCCATGACCCATACATTCATTACCCACAGTTGCCCTTCCCCCCACCTGCTACACATATGCAGCCACCATCTCAACCCTGGTTACCGGACTTAGCTACCACACCACTACACATTGCCCCCCTCCACACACCCCCCTTGGGACCCATCCCTTATATTGTCTCAACCCACATATCCTAGGTCTGGCACATGCCGTAGTCCATGCATATAGCCATGGGTACCTATGTAACTCTGGGTGTAGACGAAAGTTGTATACCCAATGTTTGGGCTGTCCCACATGGGACGAATGATTACCTGGTACTAACAATATATTTCATGTGTGACTCTGTGTACACTAACAGATTTAGTTGTAGGTATAGCAAAGCATACGTGGCACACAAGGTTGGCCGGTATGCACATGAAACAGTACCCAGCAATAACAGGCAACATGACAGGATATGTAGCTAAATATGTAGAGGTATGTGTGTGTATATATACCCATAATTACATGGAGATATACCTCTCCCTCTCTGTAACACAAATGTATACATACATAGACAGACATATATATAAATACCCACGTATAGAAATATACATATGCAGCCACCCATACATCCACATGTTGTTTTATATATATATATATATATATATATATATATATATATATATATATATATATATATATATGTGTGTGTGTGTGTGTGTGTGTGTGTGTGTGTGTGTGTGTAAATATGCACAGATATATAGCTAGGATATGATACAGCAGTTAAAAATTACATATGTTCTCAGGGCATGCCAATGGGGGTGAGGGGCCCACTCAACAAACGTGTAACACGTAGCATCAACCCTCCTCCCCAGCTAGACAGGTGAAACATACAAGCACACAATAAAAGTAAACAAACCACTGCTTCCCAGACTGCAGGCAGGATACTACCAGTGGAAGAGACCCGCTAAATCTAATCTTGAAACAAAGACAAGAATGTCCCTTGCGGGATAAGCCAAAAATGTAATGGCTATTTGGCCTTCTAGCCATTACACAGATAACCTACTGCAGGGCACGCATGTTCCCGGACTACAAGGTTGGGGAAGCCTGATGACCCATGGGGCGAGACAACGTATGTGATGGTTCCCAAGAAGTGGAGAGTGGGCCATGTGTACTGGTGTGTTCAGACCCGACCTGCACCCGGAGTAAGGAAGAGTGCTGAACAGGTGGTGCAGGGGGAGAACTATGGGTATGAAATTATGGGCCTAGGCATGCAGGTGTTGGCTGCAGCGGTTCTATGTGGGCTGCCCCTGGAATGTAAACAATAGTGTGCATTGGGCAGAACCGATGCCTAATGAGCAGCCACGCCCAGTACCAGCCCCACTGCAGCAAAGTCTAGTTTACATGACAATGGACGGTATAACCAGATGTGTTGCTGCAAACCTACTAAATGACACCAAAGAACACATGGTCACAACACCCCACTGTAGGCATGTAAGCCAAACTAATTGGCATCATAAGGTATTATTGCTGTCCTCATCCCCACCCAGGGGTGTGAGTGTCCAAACCTACCCCCAAATGCAGGGTATATACACAGCTGTCGCTGTAGAAGAAATGGCCAGCTGTGGACCTTCCCGTCAGCCTTCCTGCACATCCCTGGATATGTCCCCTACCATCAGCCCCTCTGTGTGGCCCAATAACACCACTTACCTATTGACCCCTGTTTCATTACTAGTAATGATCACAGTCACAAGTAGGTGACACTCTCCACACAACTGTATTGGCAGAATCTAGAACCCCCAACCCCAGTGTTTTACTGCAACTGTCCCAGACGACACATGTAAATATCACATGCAGGGAAACCTCAAGCAAACTTGGATTACCACCTGCTCACCACCTGCTGAAGTCCACCCCCAACTAACACTCCATACCCCTACACCAACTACTGACATAGACACCTACTGTCCTGCCTCGCATACATATCCCAACATCCTGCAAACCTGCCCTACTGCTCCCCCACCAATCAGTCGACCGGCCTACTATACAGTTAAAATGTCCCCCCTCCACCTACCCACATACACCTTCACTATTCACATCTACTCTAACACACAGGTATGGCATAACTAAACCTAACCTGAATACCTGAGTGTGACCTATCCAGAACTGCTAAACTGGAATCCCACTTCACCTTACACTGACCTTCGTCAACAGTCATACCCGACATGTACACCTGACTTAAGCATGTATAATACCGACATGTTCATGAAGTAGTGTGGGGGTATGCGGCAGCAAGCAGGATTATGCCTGTTTGGGTGGCGGTAAGCAATGCCCATACTGGTTAAGCAATGTGGAGGCCAACCCAGTGTAAGACACCATAACCGGAGGTCAGCACGTCTGAGCCTCGTGCACACCAGCACATACCCACCTACACTTCCCCCGCAGTGCCTTAGGCACTCTGTAGCCAACAGCTCTCATTGTGGCCAGTAACAGAATAATCAGCACTCCCAGGTCCCCCCCCTGCACACTATAGTTCAAGTGAGTTACCACAAAGGCATGGCAGATATACAATCAGCTGTTGTTATCACAAACATATCATCCAGCACAGTCAACAGTATTGGAAATGTATGTAAGTATGTAGATTAATACCAGAAAACATGTGCACATTGCTCAGAGTATTCCGAGCAGTCTATGAGTATCAATGAACAGTGCCTGTCCACACATACTGTGAGAACAGTAGTCTTGCATAATACTGAAGAGAGGAATGGAAAATGGGGCAGGCCGTGGGGGCGTGCTTCATCCGCGGAACCGGGAGATGAGGCTGGTCTGGTGTGTGAGCAAACCGCTGCTTCTCAAACCACTGCTTCTCAAACCCCTGGCAGGATGCTACCAGTGGGAAAAACAGTGTAGACCAGCAAAGTCTACTTGTGACACAACAGGTCCATCCTTGGTGGGACGAACCAGACTTTGTGGGTCACAAAGATGTTTCAACCACTATCGGAGGAGGATCAAGGGAAGGCTCAAATGTACGTGGGCTAAATGGATGAAAAGCCTGCAGAAGGATGCATCGAGACAGTAAAATGGAGGAGTACCGAGATGTGCAAAGACGGAAATGTGTGGAGGTGTGGTATGGCAGGGTTAGCAACTGGAGAATGGATGGATGCTGTGTACGTGGAGCTCGGGGGCTGGAGAAAGGGAGCATGGGTACGACATTAAGGTAGAAATATGCAAATAAAGCAGAGCTACAATAGTGTAGTGGGCAGAGCATCCGCCTAACGCGCACACATTCCCGGTTCGAGTCCCACTGCAGCACATTCTATTTTTCATGTGAAAACATAGTTTTGCTGTATAACCTACTAAATGACATTTATACTTGAACAGGAGTACTGCATTACACATATACCCACTCACAATTCAAAGGACATGAGATGATACACAGGTATGTATACACAGACAACCTTTATTGGTGTATTTTACAATAATGTATGCCATTACTTACAGCACATAGATTTGGACTTATTTAATCAGTGAGGAATGCAAGGCCCTCACAAAACAGTAGATGCAGACAGTGCGGATATATAACATACTATGCTGCTCAGGCCAAGCCCATCAATTCGTACAACTGTAGACAAAGGATTTGCCGTCAAGATAAGTAACAATAAACAATAACAGATGTAGTTCAGCAGCCGCCAGTTACACCCTGTAGTCAAGGCCTAGGGGGACATTTATTACCTGTGGTAATGTCTATGTATCTGTCAAATGTATGGACCCTGAGCAACAAATGTTGTGGGAGTCCACGATATGACTGGGATGATAGCAGGAATGCTAGCAGTAAATAATGATAGGCCATTACCGAACAACCCCTAACCGTATCACAGCAGGACAAAGCCAGCCATATATGTGGAGGACAGAGGCAGGAACACAGGGCCATACTTGCAATATTGCTGTTACACACCCTGCAAATTGTTGGTGTTACTGGATTCATTGCAACATACCCTTATGCAGGAATAACACATCAGGAACACAAATGGATGTAGCCATGTACTAATAGCATGCAACAGACAGATTGCCGAGGATATATCTAGGAGAAGACTTGTGTGGTGCACAGGCAAAGGCAAACAGACAATCTACTGGCCATCATGTGGCTAGGCCCACTGTTGAGAGCTATGCAGACAGACTGCATTCCATCCTAAACTACTATGTACACGCAAACACTGCAAGACCAGCAATATACAATGTACATAACAACACTACTCACTCTGTCTGTAGGTCTGAAACCTCTTACGACTGTGTAGTTGCCCTATGTCTGCAAGCCCTGCTGTAATAGGTACTGCAACCTGCCATCTGTAACACTGCTGCCCACATACAGGAAGGATGTCCTCCATACTGGAAAGGTGAAGGGACAACGCCCACATGAGTCAGCGATTTATAGTACTGGGTTGCCATGACAATGTTTAACTGAATCACTACACAGCAGGCTGCATGCAGTTAGTAACTGTTGCACACTGATTGGTGCAGAGCCTATCACCTGATCATGTGCATCACCTACAAAAGCCATGCTGCAATCTATTCAAACCAACTCAATCGCTCTAGTGGAGAGGGAGAGAGGAAGAGAGAGAGAGAGGTAAAAAAACAAAAGATAAAATGAAACACACACACAGTGGGAAAAAAGAAAACCTACAAGCCAAAACCAGGAAGGCATCACACCAGTTCAGAAAACCAGAAAAAAAAGGTATGTAAAACATAACTGTATGTAATTTAATGTAATATGTGGTATAGATTAATAGGATATATGATGTTGAATGTTTGATATGTGCCATCTGTAGTTGTCCCTGTAATGATGTTCTGCTGAACAACTGTTCTGCGCAATACTGTCTGTCCCTGTAAGCAGTGGGATATACCCGCCAACTGTGCAGATCAACAATGAATGACAAAGATGTCAGCCATAATATCTGTGTGTGTTATGTTAGTGTGGATAATAGCTGGTGGTGGAAGTACTGCCATCATGATAGACACATGGGTGTCAGAGTATACCACTTGCAGGATAGTCATGTTAATGTGTAATGTAACATGCACAAATGCCATAGGTGTATAATATGCATACCAGCAATCTCACACCATATATACCACCCTAATGTTAGTCTGTGTTCACATGTGACACCTGTCTGTGTTGCAGCAAGGCAGAACAGTGCAGCTGTGAATGAAAGACAGTTACAGAATGTGGACCAGATGTCTGCATGTGCTCCACATATAGATAAATATCTGTGTGATACAGAATGTGACGTGTATGTGTACAGAAACACAGACACTCATATAGACATAGGTATAGCAACATATATCTACACATATATGTACATAGATGTATATTTATACACACACACATATATATATAGTGGCACTGACAATGACATGCAGGTGAAAGAGTCTGTAATAGGCCAACAAAGATAAGTGTCCCCACAGAGAGCATGGCTACAAACACATAGCACAAAGCGTGGCACATACACATTGCACAAAGCTTGGTACAATACAACACATGTCCCAATGATAGGTAAGCAGCTGACATAACGACTGCATTCTGTGAACGGTTTGTTGTAGCTCATATGGTGGGGGGATACAAATATGTGTATTAAGAACTATGGTAACCCTGCTGTATGGGTGGCTCAGACCTGTTTCCATCTTTATGTCTTCCAGGGAACATGTCACATAGTCATCTTCCCACATACTGCGCCGCTGAGACAGAGGTTTTTATCGACCACCTAGTACAGCACTACAAACTGCTGTTTGGGTGGACAACCCATGACCAGCAGGAGAGGACCACCCTGTGGAACAATCTAGTCCACAGGGTAAATGATGTTGGACTGCATAACCGCAGCTATGAGCCAGTCCGGCATCATTGCACCAACCTGCTTCGCCATGTACATCAGCATGCAGCTGCCATAAGGGGGGACCCCCTCACAATGGGGGGGCAACCCGCTCATCCACATCTCACCCATATGGAGGAGCTTCTCAGCAGCCTTGTAGCACCTGGCCACCTGCAGCAACTCCTGGCAGGGCACATTTTGTAGGTGGGTGCTAACAACACACCAGCTGAGGAGCATGCAGGTAAGACCCCAGGGCACATCGGTACACCAGTCTTGTGTATGCATCTGCATCTGTACAGGTACATCATGCAAATCTAAGATGTCATATACAGTCTGCTGCTGTGTAGTAGTAATAAACAGTTGTGAATAAGCTGTAATATTGTGTAATTCTACTGTTGATGTAACATAATGCTGCACTCACCTTTTATGAATGCCATAGCTGTGGCCACTGACATCAACTTTCTCACACTCCCATGTAGGTCCCTCCAGGATACCACCACAGCAGCAGCCCGTAGCCAGTGAATATGGTTCGTGTTCATGCATGATGATAAACTGGGCATGTAATAGCTATGGGATATCCCATGCACACATCTAACACACGTACCCATACTGCATGCTGTACACGTTCATGTTTTGTTGCTGTGAAATGCATTGCATCACAGTAGAGACCATGCTGGGGTATTGGAAGGGTACAATAGACACATGCAAGATAACTAACATCCTGTCAATGTGCAATGTGTCCACAGAGATGTGAAGTATGGCAGGACACACAGCCTAGTAGGGGCATGTGTGACTCAACAGCACCATGGCTGCAGCTGCACACAATCAGGTTAAGTAAACATTGCAGATGTAACCCTGACCCCACAGCACTTGTGACAGCAGTATGTGCACTACAAGGGATGTGCACATGAGTAGACCTTGCAACCATGCAGAGTTCTGGGACATGTGTAGGGCACCCCCTACAGCCATGGCAAGGTCCACTGGTTGTAATAGTCTTGTACTGGTCATACATGAACTGCTGATGTTGTGATCTGTAATGCAGACATCAGGCATTCACAAATGATAGCTGTTCACATATCATCCCAGGTATGTGATGCTATAGCACTTAGGGGCTGTGAGCAGTGGAGCTGACATAACCGACACAGTACTACATATGCATCAATGGTTTCTACACTTGTGAGGTATGCTGCACAGTACAAGGCAGGATGCGGAACAGGTCCGCAGTAACACTTTGTACATGGGTGCACTGTTAACAAGGGGAAGGGCCATCACCTACCAACACAGCCCATGCCTCACACACATGTATACTGCCGCTAGCATGAAGTCACTATAGTTGCACTGCATGCTGTTGAGCACCATATGTAATGCATGTTGACAGAAGGGTATGGGAGGACTGTGTGTACAAATGTTGTGCAAATCCACATGTAGGAGTGTGTGTGTGTGTGTGTGTGTGTGTGTGTGTGTGTGTGTGTGTGTGTGTGTGTGTGTGTGTGTGTGTGTCTTGATTGTGTTTGTAAGTGCAATCTAGTGGAGTGTGGACAATGCATGTCAGATATGTGTGTGTATGTGTGTGCGTGTGTACGTGTGTGTGTGTGTGTGTGTGTGTGTGTGTGTGTGTGTGTGTGTGTGTGTGTGTGTGTGTGTGTGTGTGTGTGTGTGTGTGTGTGTCCATGTATACACAGATGATAGTGGGATTGACCACATGGCAGTACTTCCCTTTCGGATTGTGCTGTACAGGGAGTGAGACATGGGACACCAGGGCAACCTGTCTGGTATGTGAACACAGTACAGCTGATAGCATAACAAGGTCTGTAGCATGGAGCATGCATTGGGAGGTGAAGTACATACCAGGTATACACATCATATTGCCAGCAGCAGATAGGTAACTGGCTACCTACATACGCAGCACTACAAATGCAATTGGGAATTACCACAGCACATCAGTGAGTGTATCCAGGTAGTACTGTTGTCCGCATAATGGGTTGCTTGTGTAGCAGATGTGGCATGGACTGAGCAAGACTGTTGTATGAGGCTCTGGTGTGTATCAGCCCCAACCATATAGGGGCCTTGTACACCATTACTGCCCATACATAGGGTAATACGGGATGACAGCAGTTAGGCCATATGCAACATACTCCACCCAAGTCAGGGAGGTGATGGAGTAACAGGTCAGGTGTTGTAACCACACGTGTAGGCATGGAGAGGAATGATATGTTAATGGGCAGTAGTAATGCATGTATATTAGCAAGTGCCTTGCAGGATGGGCAACATATGTAACTGACTGTGAGACTGTCTGTAAACCCAGGGAAAGTGAGGTAGTAAGGTGGCTGTCAGTGTGAGTGTGTGCGAGTGTGTGTACTGTTATGCAATGCTGTACAGGTCTTAACGTGTGTTTTTGTTTCCCCCACAGGTGGCGAGGTGGGTCAGGGTCCCTCCTGCATGCAAACTGAGGTAGGTGTCCCTACAGACACCAATGATGATGATGATGGTACAGGTGAGGCACAGGTGGGGGTGTTAGAGGCCAACACTGCACCAACATGTGTCATCAGGCTCCTAGCCACCCCAAGCCCGCACACAGTTACAGTGCCCCTACAAACCCCATTACATGTGGCCATAGCAGTGGGACAGTTGGCACTTGGTGGCAATGACCAGGAAAGTGTGGTGTCCATGCCAACTGTGTCATGTCACAGTCAGCATAGCCAGATATCCGGAAGGCCATCACATTGGCAGATGTACTGTGGGGCTTATGGGAGGACCGCAGGTCATCATGCCCCTGGCAGAGATGCCACAACTGGTACCACCAGTAGCATGTTTCAGGCCATAATGGAGGCACAAGCATGTATGGAAATGCACACCAGACAGGGCCTGAGGCTGCAGAGGTCTGCATTTGCAGCTGTAAGTGGAAACCTGCATTAACTCGCTGGTGCCTTCTGTGAATATACTGAGGTCATGGATAGATGGTGGGGTGAGATGGTGGGCCTCCTTGACCATGGTATGTCTGTGCTAGACCGTGTGGTGGGAGTGGTGTGATGGCTGCATGGATGTAGGCCAGAAACACCACCAGCTGGTGGTCAACACGGACGTGCCAGGATGCCCAGCCACTCCTGTAGTGGCAGTACCAGCCCCATCACACCACTCGGGCTGCTGTCCACACCACAGCAGGCCTCGTGCAAGTGGCCCTGGCCAGTCCCAGGCGGGACATGGTTCCAGCAGACATATGTCATCATCAGGGAAGAGTAGCACCTCAAGGTCTGTACCTGTACTTGCCCATGGAACCCCTGGCAGGCACATTCAGCATGTCCATTGCCAGAGGCAGTGAACTGCACACCCTGCCAGGTATGGTCTGCAGCTGTCCAAAATCACCCGTATAGGGCAGCCACATGGCAAAACTGTGTGCATGCATACTCACACACTATGCAACCACACCTAGGGTGACCCCATACCAAATCACCACGCCCCACTCAATGAACCACACACCAACCCCACACACGTGGTGACACATGTTTGGGCCACTCTTGGCCTCTGGCACAGCAGCAACACACACTGTGCATATGATAATACCTATGCCACATCCCTGTCATCCATAACATCGATGTAGGGACAGGCTAATATGGTTCTGATGCACACGGTGACTGTAATAGAGTACTGCAGTGTAGAATGTAGTCAAGGGTAATGTGTACTGCATACATGTCAGATAGTGTAGCCATGTAGCTAAGATGACTTTCACACACCCTGTGCATATGATGATACCTGTGCCACATCCCTGTCATCCATAACATCGATGCAGGGACAGGCTAATATGATTCTGATGCATATGGTGACTGTAAGAGAGTGCTGCAGTGTACTGCAGTGTAGAATGTAGCTGGGGTAATGTGCACTGCATACATGTCAGGTAGTGTAGCCATGCAATGTAGGAGGGTGGCCTAATGGTTAAGGTGTTTGCCTTACAAACATGAGGTGCCAGGTCTGAGTCTCACAAGCTTTACTTGGCTAGGCTTAAAATGGCTTGCAAGAGCAGTTAGCCTAGTACTAACCTATGACCTATGAGCTAAGATGACTTTCACACACCCTGTACATATGATGATATATGTGCCACATCCCTGTCATCCATAACATCAATGCAGGGACAGGCTAACATGGTTCTGATACACATGGTGACTGTAATATAGTGCTGCAATGTACTGCAGTGTAAGATGTTGTCAGGGGTAATGCATACATGTCAGGTAGTGTAGTCATGCAGCTATTATGCATCTCAGCTGTTGGTAACACCAATTGTTATCCCCATACTGTTATCCAGGCATACATGTGTCAGCAGGAGGATGGTCTGCAGTCATATTCCACAAGGGTATGTCAGTGTGGTGACACCATGGCCGCGACATATCTGGTGTATAGTTGCACACATGACACAGGTATGTATAACAGTTATTGGCCATGCAATATTGACCAGTGGCCTGCTGGTACAGGTATAATCTGCACCCTTATGTCAACCCATCCACATACACACACATCCTTACTTGACGACACTATGTCTAGACCCCTACCCAGGTATGTAGTGCTAATCAACTGTGTGGCTGTCATTGCACACACAACACCATCTGTAGGGTGAGGTGTGTACCAGGTCACATGTTATATGCAGACCATCCACAGACACGTACAATATGGTAATGTGGGATGTAATGTTTGTATATGGAGAATACATAGTGTGTCATACCATCATATACACATTGACTGACACATAACAGGTAGACACACATCTTAGAGACCTGGTTGTATTGTTGCTAACTAACTAGTCCATGTGTCCAATGTGAAACAGGTAGGCTGCACACAGCACATGTGTAACTGGGCTGTATCCTGTTATCTGTTACCTGTGTGGGTGATGGTGACAGTGGCCACCAGAGAGTGGTACGTGGGCCATATACCAGGTGTACCATGGTGTAAAGACAGCATACACATCCCCCACATCCCCCACTGGATATCCTGCACACTGGAACCCATCTTAATACTCTGACATACCCACTATCACACATTGGCCATGATGCCAAAACAACCCATTGCATATCACAATAGTGATACCACAGGGATATGCATGTGATGCATATGCCACAGGCATAGTAGGGTGTTGCACTGTGTTGCCACACCTATGGACAAAAACAACAATATCTGCACTACTGTGTGGCAATGTGTATTGTAATAGTAGTATGTGACCTTGGAATGGTGTACCCTACAGATATGCACACATACACACACTTGGCAGACCTCAATGGGATTCCCATGCCTACTGACCCATTGGTACAATACTGTTGTGCTGGTACTGCAAGGCACATGTAGCTGTTAGGGAGAGGAGTGTAACAGGCTACATGTTATGTTAATGGGGTTCAGAGGCACCACACATATACGAGTTGTACAAATAGGCCCCCCCCAGCCAAACATGTTCACCCTGCAATACACTACCAAGTGTTGGAGATCCCATAACCAGGGCCTGTGACAACATGGGCACATGATGTTACCTGTACTACATCCCACCTGTATAATGTCAAGCTGATATTGGTAACATATCATGCAGTACAGTCTGGCTCCCATGGGTAATGTATTATGTGGAAGCCATCAACATTCCCAGGATACAGATACACAAACACAGATATGCAGATACAGGTATACATATTTCTATATATACATATATATATATATATATATATATATATATATATATATATATATATATATATATATATATATATATATATATATATATATATATATATATGTATATATATATATATATATGGTTCCCTTTCACAAAGTCGAATGCCCACAATCTCGAATGTCATATGGTCGAGACCATATGCTCGAAATTGTGGAAGCTCGTCTCTGTGAATGGGGAATGGCATACAGCACAGAACGGGAGATTTCCCTTTCTGCATTGTAGTGCGATCTTGGAGTTGGAATAAATAAGTAGTGGGGGGCCGCAGCCCCCCCCACGTGGGGATGCAGGAGTATTTGTTGTGTTACCTTTTCCTGTTTTTCAGCTCCCTTTCATGAAGTCGAGCTTCAGAAATTCGATCATATGGCTTCAGCTTTATGCATTTAGAGTTACTGAACGTTCGACTTAGTGAAGGTGAACTATATATATATATATATATATATATATATATATATATATATATATAAAATATACATATATATGTGACTACACATACACACGCAGTTATATGTACTGTAAGATACATAAGTGGAAGGTTCACACAATATGGAACAGCCACTATGCCTACAGTTGACCCCTGAATGACTGGACACTGTATGTGCCACCCATACAAATGACAATCGTTGCCTGTAACATACACCCACAGAGAGGTCATAGGTAAAACACCACCCACAGATTTGCAGACATGGAAACCTTTAATTGTGTACTATTACAGTTCTACATGCCATGCCATATAGCTGTTCAGACACTGAAAATTATATCAATGGAGTGATGCTACAGTGGACCAGTTACAGTCATACAGTAATCTGAAAAGGTTCACAGCTGTTGCTGTCCAGGCCAAGCCATTCACATTGTACAATAGGAAAGACACACTGGGCCACAGGATACCTAACAATTAACAGTATGTAATCCAGGTGTGTAGTTCAGCAGCCTCTATCTACACACTGTACAAACTCAGTAGATGGTATAGACATCATATGACCATATGGGTTGTAACTGCTACATAACATGGCATAACTGACACCATCACGAGCACACCAAGAAACAGAACAGTTTGTATGGCAGGGGGCAGTAGTCCTGCATTACCCAGATCCATGTCAGTAATGTATATATAGATGAAGTATATAGTACTGTCCATCCAGATACCTTAAGGCAGCTCGGTCCTGATACCCCCACATTTTGTAGCAGCCTAGGTCTTTTATAGTACTCCCCCCAGACTCAATAATACAGGGCCATATACCACTGTTACATACACTGGGCTCTGCAGTGCATAAGGGCACACATGTATTGTGTAGGTGACGCCCACACATATATGGCCCCAGCCCCACCATATGTGTGGGGGTTACAACAGCAGTGGACTGATGGCAGCACTGGTCGTGTGTTATACTCCCAGCCCACTATGGATCAACCACCAACATCATGACATATGTGCAAAGCTTGGTATGTAGGTGATGGACAGAGGCTGGAATACAGACACATATGTGGACAACTGTTGCCATACACTGCACAAGGTGCTGGTGTTACAGGATAGTCTGTAACATACCCTTAGTCAGGGAATTGATGGTAGAGATGGTCATGGATGTAGCCATATACCGGTAACACGCAACACACACACTGCCAGGGTAATATCTAACACAAGACCTGTATGGTGGACAGACAAGACATGATAGGCATAGTTCTGGCTGGCATGAGGATAGGCCCGC
The DNA here is from genome assembly GCF_019279795.1 of Protopterus annectens. NCBI lineage: Eukaryota > Metazoa > Chordata > Ceratodontiformes > Protopteridae > Protopterus > Protopterus annectens. The sequence continues at coordinate 461,727,411 of NC_056745.1, forward strand.
AGTTGTGTGCTATGCAGACAGACTGTATTCAATGGCAAACTAGTATGTACACCCACAACCTGTAACACCAGTACTATACAAAGCATAACACAACTCTACTCACAATCTGTCTGTAGTTCCTGATCCTCCTACAAATATGTTGCTGCCCTGAATGTGCTGGTTCTCCTGTTAGGGGTATTGCTACATGCTGTTGGTAGCACTGTTGCCCACACACAGGATGGATGTCCATCACACAGGATACGTAATGGGACCAAGCAGACATGATGTAGGGATCTATAGTAGGTGGTTGCCATTACAGTGTTAACTGGGTGTAGTACACATGTGTAATCATGTATATCTGGCTATCTGGATAAGTATATGTACATATATTCCCACCATATGTCCTGGACATGAAGTGTAGGCCAACCCCAGCCCGTATGTTCCCAATGTTGTAGTTGCAGGGGATGTCAGGTATGTATAGTAGGTATACTAGTAGACTTGCTACTGTCATTGGGATTGTCTTCACAGACATGGTGTGTGTGGGAGGTCACATCTGCTTATAACATGTGTGCCATTGGTTACTGAAAGACATCCAAAGGACATCAATGTACAGTACCTCTGCTAGCACGTAATGCCACTGTGAACTGCAGCAGAGAAATTGGCCAGTATATTTGGAGGGTCTGACACAGTCTGTACAGTCCAGAGGTATACACATAATCCTTTAGTGCTACACATGTGTACCATGCCTGACAATATGGATGTAGATGGCCATGTAGATGGGTATAACACATAACGGCCGGTATATGATGTCCACCATAGGTCATGCATTCACACACCCCTACCTGGCCTGACAAGGTATGACCATTGGTACAGGGGTGCCATGGCCACATACTACACAATAGGTATTGTCATACATCTGCACTGCATCCCACTGCCCTGTCTGACATACATGACTGTTAAGGGAGGGCCGGCAGTGGGACATCTGGCTAGTATCTGCACATGACATCCCACTGGGTAGGTACACTCAGCTGCTAGGCATGTCACAACACACTGTGCAAGCTGCAGGCAGACTGGCTCAACATTGGCCTACATCTCCTAAGGGGGAATGTACATGTACCTGCATATAAAGCAGGCTCAACAGGCATGTCACAGCACAGGGTAAGATACACCTGTGTGACAGTGCATATTCCACAACCAATGTGAACACAGCCACAGCCACATATGGTTAGCTAGCATGGTATTACAGTATATGGACTATGTGTTCTACACCATCCTCATATGTGCCAATCACAGACTGACCCTACATATACTGGCTTGCTACACAGTTTGGTCTGGTGGCTGTCTGTGGTATGAGACACATCTGTTGATGGCCCTACAAACATGTACGCCACAACAGTACCATACGGTAGTGCAGCATGTAGCATCTGATAGTAGGGGAACTAGAACAATGTCATCTACCACAGTCTGTGCACAGGCTAAGGTACATATCAACACTACACACACTGTTGACATTCACCATAGGTACACAGACCTCAGTACTGTACAAACATACACAGAATGTGCAGTTAATGTCATGTAATGTAATCCCTACTGTACATAACATGTGTACCAGTCAGATATATCAGTGGCTTCTTCTCAGATATGATGCCATAAATTATGGTGTACAGCACATATGTACCACTTCATGCATGACATATGTACAAAGGTTGACAGAGGTGTGGCTGGAAGCACATACACAGGGCCAGTATTGACATGTTGCTGTGATAACCACATACATTTACTGTTGTTACAGGGTTGTTGCAACATATGTCCTTTGAGTGATATGACGTCTGTGACTATTATGGCTTTCTCCATCTACTGACTGCAATCCTCACACTACTTTCTGCAGTCGACAGCTAGATGCTCCGTGGGTGACACATGCAACCACAGACACAACACTGCCCAGGCTGCAGATGACCCTGCAGATGGGGATTCCTCATAAACATGGAACTGACATGGCAGGTATTGAGACATGCACAACAGCCATATCAACACAAACACTGTTAAAGCAGCATTACTCCAAATGCAGTATAGCGGCACTTACAGTCTGTAGTCAGGTCAGGCACATCCCCCTCCTGTTTGTTGCACTGTTTCCACAGTGTATGTTGTTAGAGGTACACCACAATCCATCTGAGATGCTGTTTGCCACATGACAGATCTAGTTTCTGCTCACAGTGGATGAAAAGGGCCAATACCACCATGATGTTCCTAGGTATTGGAGTGTGTTTCCATACAATTCGCTATGGGAATGTTACCACAGCTGTTTCACATGCAATCAGCTAGGGGAGGGCTGCGATTCTTGCAGAGGCCTTCAGCTGATCATGAGCATTACTTACATTATACATGCTGCTACCTAGGCAAAGCAGGTGTAGGTCTCCACGTCCACCTGAGAGGGGATGGGGGATGCAGACAGAGGCAAATGCGTGTCAGGGAGGGTAAAACTAAAGCATGTTTGTGTCATACACCTAGCAGCACAGGGTATCAAACCCCTGACAACTATCCAGTGTTAGCACAGTTTGATGCAATTATTGGATGCACCACATGGGGTACCTGTTGTGGAGCACTCAAAACATATATGTGATGGTGAGTGACATCTGCAACAGGGATACAGTAGCTGTATGGTAGGTGACATACGCATGCCTGTCGGCATGAACAGGTGCCAGTGTCAACATAGCCACACTCTCACAAGGACACACACACACACACATATTGACACATGAGGCAGGGCCAGGTGTACAACTCATCGGTTATGGGACTGCCACATCACATCACTGTACAGGTATCCCATGTACCACACAGGTCATATGGGGGCTGTATGGGTGAAGGGTATGGGAAGGTGTCTGACGTAATACAGCATGCTGCAGTATGCCCACGGGGGTTGTATGGAGTGTGGATGTGAACATCTGCAGCATGCAACACACACAAACACACAGAGTGCCAGTACTGACATGCATGGGTGCATGTCTGCACAGGTGTGTGGTGTTTGACTGCACCAGACAGCACAGCACTGTCAGGAGGCATACCCCTAGGTGGGTGGTATCATCTGCAGAGGCAATGCGTCCGATAGGGAATGAAGACAGAGTGCGCAGTCACACAGCCTGTTACCATCCCAAGGTGGCCGTACAGTAACACGGTAGAGCTGCAGTCGGGAATACCAAATAACTACTGAGCAGTACATCATGACATGAATACGGGATGCACCACATGACAGTATACCCTATGAGAGGGCATCCGCTGCAGGATGTAGGCAGCCAATGTGGCATGACAGCCACATATGAGTCACCTGGATGGTCACCATGGCTATGCAGGATGTCATTGGCCATGGCTACACGCCTAGTAGCAGACATCGGTGCCGACTGTGTGTACCCGGCAGGTGTACTGGCCATGCCTCACACCTAGCGGTTGCAAAGGGGAGACAGACATGCTCACAGGGTATCAACGCAGTCGGGCGCGGTGTGCACTGTACTGTGTGTCCATCTACACAGCTGCTTACTGGGCATGCTCAGACACTTAGAATCGGCACAGAGCAGACATGCATACACATGGTGCGACGGCATGGGTGGCAGACTGTGGACCATCGTGTGTCCAGCCACACAACAGCAACCCGGCCATGCCACAGATGTGGCAGTTGCGAAGAGGAAACAGGCATGCACCCGGGGTATCAATGCAGTCGGGCGCGGTGTGCACTGTACTGTGTGTCCATCTACACAGCTGCTTACTGGGCATGCTCAGACACTTAGAATCGGCACAGAGCAGACATGCATACACATGGGGCGACGGCATGGGAGGCAGACTGTGGACCGTCGTGTGTGTCCAGCCACACAACAGCAACCCGGCCATGCCACAGACGTAGCAGTTGCGAAGGGGAAACAGGCATGCACCCGGGGTATCAATGCAGTCGGGCACGGTGTGCACTGTACTGTGTGTCCATCTACACAGCTGCTTACTGGGCATGCTCAGACACTTATCGGCATAGAGCAGACATGCATACACATGGGGCGACGGCATGGCAGGCAGACTGTGGACCATCGTGTGTGTCCAGCCACACAACAGCAACCTGGCCATGCCACAGACGTGGCAGTTGCGAAGGGGAAACAGGCATGCACCCGGGGTATCAATGCAGTCGGGCGCGGTCTGCACTGTACTGTGTGTCCATCTACACAGCTGCTTACTGGGCATGCTCAGACACTTAGTATCGGCACAGAGCAGACATGCATACACATGGGGCGACGGCATGGGAGGCAGACTGTGGACCGTCGTGTGTGTCCAGCCACACAACAGCGACCCGGCCATGCTCACACACGTGGTATGTGCTACGCGCCGTCCGGCATGCAGACGGAGTGCACACACCGCAAGTCACGGACAGGCAAACCCATACACACGTGCAGGGTGGACACACATGCAGTCACACGTACACACACAGATGACAGCACAGGCGCCATGGGTGCAGGCTGAACATGTACACACCGAAGTGAACATTGTAGCTGCTATGCCAGCACCTTGTTATCGGTGCAGCAGTATGCCTCACGGTCCCAAAACTGCATGTGACATATGTCCAGAAGACTATGTGGCGGTGTACGTCCATCGTGCAGAGTACACATGTACTATCAATGATCCCACAGGTGTGATGTAGTCCACCCGTACCGGTATACATGGACAGGCATGATCCACACATGCCACGGGCCTGACACAGGTATGACACATGACTGCAGCTGTACCACAGTGAAACAATGTCCGGATATGTCACATATGTGGTTTCCAGGCTGTGTGCATGGACTGCACGCAGGACACATACGAGGCCTGTGATGGACCACATGCATGACACAGGCGTACGCGGTAATACACACACGAAGGGAAGGTGGACACATGTTTGTGGTATGCACCCCCTACAGGGTGTGGCAGTGCTCACAGGGACACATACCCTTGTACAGTTTGCCTGTGACAGCTGTGATACCAAACCACAGTCCATGTTCCATGCATGTTGACACACATGTCACAACGTAGCAATGCATACACACATGGCAACAGGGGATACATGTGACACGTGTACTGTGCATGGTGCAGCCGTGCAGGGGCAGTGTCTGGTGTCCGTAAGACAGTTGCAACCCCCTCCCACATGCATACCCATCATGGGGGCCGTCATTTGGTGGCATAGTAACAACACGCATGGCAGTCTGTGTGTACACCAATTGTTTAAACACCTGTCCACATGCATGTGTGCAGGTGCTGGTCACAGGTGTGTCACACACCATCCTACCCTGACATGTGCATACAGTCCGCTATGTCGCCTTTACATGACAGCGCTGCCATGATGCATACCCATCGGCCATGCGGGTTCGATCATATGTCACATTGCCACTCTAACCCCTACCACCACCCAAGTGCAGATATTGGCACAGCTGCCGGATACAGTGGTAGTACGCAGGATGCACCACATACCGCTGCACGCCTGCACAAACACATGTAGCGGGTGTGGCATTCCTAGCACCAACATGTGTGCAGGAATGTGTGCCCATGTATGCCACAGATCGGGGGAACTATGTGCCACGTGCCACACATCACTGTACACCATGGTAGAGCTCTGTACCTACCTCAGTGTGGGGTGCACCGATGTGGATGGTGTGGTACATGCAACACATCATCCCTCCGTGTAGACATGTGTGGCCACCACCATGTCCGTGTGTCGACATGTGTGTATATCTGCTGCTTGTTGAGAGGGTGTATGCAGATATCGTGTTGTGCCCGGACACTGACCACACAGGGTGACCATCCCGTAGTGGTGCTGCATTGTACAGCCCTGTCATTCCCACACCTGTGAGCCTTACTGGCCACCTGTGCAAGACCACCCCCTGTGACATGGTGCATCGCTGCATTGTCTTGTGAGGGTGCCGACCACACAGACAGGTGTCCCCATCTGCACACAATGGTGTGTGTGCCATAGAGGTGTACGCCCTGCAAATGCGGGTATATTCCTATACCGGTACAGCATCCGACTGTCGAACACTGTGCACCACAGCTGACATGTGACACCTTCGGTCAGTAGCCAGCACACTGCGTACGACACCTGCAGAATGTCACCATACCTGTACTGTGTCATGCCATGTATGTGATGTCTCTGTCCACCGTAGCCTGTGGCACCAACCACAGGCGTCAGGTGCAGCATATGTGTGGACATGTGCGTCATGTACCGTGTAAGCAATGTTACACTGTATCCGGCTCCGTGCTCCGCAGGTCTATGTGTATGACCTCTCTTCTTGCAATCCCGACTGTCTGTTCTCTACATCACAAAAGCATTGCACCTGCTCCCATAGTATTCCCACATAGATAAAGTACATGTATACTAAATGGAGTACTACACTGTCCTAGAATCCCCTTGTGTGCCCAATTCCCTATAGGTGCCTTCTGACCCGGCTACACAGCAGATGCATTCACATCCTCTGGCATGTCGACGGGTCAATTGCTAGCGACCTCTCCTGTTCAGATGGTGAATCTGGGCGTCCTGGCCACTGTTACAGGTGCCTCATGGACACGGACAAGCCGCACCTCCCCCAATGACCATAATACATGTGACAGACGCAACTATATAGCCAGACAGGGTGCTGTGCTCTCTCCAACCATGACCGGCAAGACCACGCGGAGGGAAGGACACAATGCACACCACATACCCAGTGTCACATGTGACTATCGCAAATGCTAATCAAACACATGAACACACTACAACATACCTGGGGCACTGTAGGACATGTCGCGAACCTAACGAGCCCTCTGAAGCAGACACACAAGCTACTGCCTCCACAAGACATAGGACATGCAACACATAGTTCTCAACGTCAGTGTACTAACCCGACAGAGACCCAAAGGCGACGCACACACTGCCAGACACACCTGTAATGGGTGACGCCACTGCCAGACACACCGACGTCCCACCCACCATACTGAACAAGGGAATAATCACAGTAGGCTGCCTGCGGGCTGGAATCGCCACATAACACACGCACTCAGGTCACTCCGCAGCATGTGCAGGTATGACGGTCATTGCCCATGCTGGTGTCACGCCTGGTGGCATACCACCCTGGGATACATTACAGGACACATAGAGGGCCACTCAGATTGTGTAGCCCAGGCCGGCATGTCCCTGACCCTGGGCAGTATCCCACCCTCATCACTTATGATGCCACTACACTGGCTCAATGTGGTCACCCTTGATAATGTCCTGGTTACCGGTGTCAGTCTGAGGGGATCCGGATTCCATTTACCTGGGATGACATGCTTGGCACGCCACGCCCCTTCGCATGGTATGGCTGGCAGCTGTCGCCCCTGGTCTACAAGGGTTTGGCAAAGGCACCTGCCACCCCCACAGTGCTCACCGCAGGCACGGCTGGAATGATACACCTGCCACCCCACACTACAAGCCTGGAGAACACACAGGATAATGCAGCTCACTGCCAGTGGTCTACAGCCAAGCTGCACACCCTCAAATGCCCTCCTCAGTATGGAGGACATCGATGTCAGTGCAGTGACTGGAACATTGGTCAGGGCTGCTGAGAGCACCCCAGCACTGTAGGGTCATACCCTATATCACGCGTTCAGGACCATAACCCGGACATAACATAGAAGGAGGTGGAGTCCCCATTTCTATGACGGATACACACACCTCCATGTTGGCAGAGATGCACGTAGCAGCGGGGAATATCCAGGTGCAATTAACCATGGTTAGGACTGCCCTACAGTTTGTTGCATGCTACAGACCACCCTCCCAAACCCAGGATACCTGCACAGCCGTCCTGAGGACACTGGTGAGTGTGCATGCTCTCACAACACCGCCGTATTGGGTGACATCAACCACCCATACATAGACCGAGAACATTACCCAAGACACAACACCCCACGCCACAGGTCCCAGGTGTTCATACACCTGACTGCTGTGGAACACCCATGCACCATACCCACTAGGGGGGGACGTATACCAGTTCTGATCATCACACATGGGGAGGATATGCTCCACACAGGATATACATCCCTCAATGGTGATGTCAGACCGTATAGTGGATCCACTGGTAATCCACATCCTGCACCCAACACCGGCATGGGAGACCTAAGTGATGACCTCTCCACAGCAAACCACACACATCATACGACTGGTGTGGTACCCTACAAGGCCTCCATGCCAGTGGTAAACACAGGCCACACTGCTGAAACCCTTACAAATGCCTTCTCTGAGCACCCCCAGGGATGTCTGCACCAAGCGATCATGATAACATCAGGACCTTGTCCACCGAAGGCAGGCACATGGTCTGGTGGACCCCAGCCATTGACAAACTGTACAACAACAGTTGGAGCTAATACATAACAGAGCAATATCAGTACCAGGGAAGGCATCACTCATTAATACCGGCGTTAACATACGGTCACACATACAATCATCCAAGGCCGCTTGTGGGAGTGGTACTGCAGAGGGCACATGAGACAACCATAGGGCCTCCCTTAGCTGTGGTAGGGACATGGGTGGGAGCACACAGTCATGCCCGGAATTACTCCAGAATGGTACAATGGTCACTGAACCCACAGACTTTGTCAACAAACCAGCGGACATGTTCCATGCATACATCCACCCCCCCCAAGAGGGGACGTATCCATCCCACCAGAGTCTAGCCTCCCAAACATCTTGTATGCCCAGGAGTGATCTGATATCTGTTAAGCGGTGAACACAGCACCAATGGGCCCAGATGGTGTCCCTGGCTGTGTGCTACCCAACCTCATTGAGGCCCTCGCCCCACACATAAGGCCGCTGTGTCATCTTAGCCTTACTACGGGCTAGGTCCCCACTGGATGGCATACGGCAGCTGTGGTCCCACTACGCCAGGGTAGTGCTCTTATGGACTGTAGACATTCCTGCCCTATCAGCTTGACAAGCCTTGTCTGCAAAGCTGCGGGAGGTCCATACTGGGGCCCATGAATACAGACAGTGGTGTACAGCCAATACCGGAACATACCCACATCGACTTAGTCAAGGACAGATCCTGCCTCCCAAACCTGCTCGGCCTGTCTGGAGGGGTCACTAAGGCCATTGATGGGGGTACGTCGGTTTGCACAGACTACCATGACCTGGCGGGAGCGTTCAAACCACACTCCACGTGGGACTCATGGAAAGGCTCGCCAGCGTACATGTGGGGACATATGTCACACGATGGTTTGCCAACTGGATGGAGGTCACACCACACAGGGTTTGTGTTCCTGGTGCCATGTCAGACTCCAAGCTGGTCTCGAGTGGAGGCCCACAGGGCTCAGTCCTGGGCCCCTCCTGTTCAGCATTCAACCTTCCAATGTGCATGCAAACATAGGGGGATTGTGGCAGACAAGGTATGCAGATGACTGCACACCGGCCACCATACCCAACACCCCATCTGACACGGACATCCACCTGGGGCCTCATAGACATGGATAACTGGTGCCAGAGCCATGGCCTGCTGCTACATGCCAGGGAAGGTGCAGACCTACCCAGTGGGAAGGACATGTTCGCCCCGACGTAGCATGTAGGTGGTAATCCATTCAACATGGTGGACGTGTTCAGGGACATGGGTACCACACCTGTCGGTAACCTCTGTCAACACACACAATGCCAATGTGGTTGGGAAGACATTCCACTGTGGCCACCTGGTCACGAAGGAATCACATCCACATCAGGGGAGTTCATTGTACCCCTGTACACTTCACACATCAGACCAGTGATTGCGTACAATGCCACATCTGGGCTGTACCTAACCTGACACCTGCAGCACTCGGAAGGACCACAAATGTTCCACAGCACAGGGATAAAGGTGCTGAGACATGTGTCACATGCTGCCCGACCAAGGGGACTCCGGCTGTATACCTTCCCAGCACGTCTGCTCTGTGGTGATCTGTGCCTGACATACACGGCCATGTCCGACCTGGGTGACATGGACATGTTCCACCTCCTAGGCTCCAGGCAAACACGGGCACAGAAGCGACTGTCAGAAACCTCAACACGAACATGAATAGGACGTGCTGGGGGAACAGGGTCAACGCCCAGAGACCCCCTACAACATGGAGAGGATTGCCAGCCCATGTGAAGCAGAGCCCCTGACTGACTTTGTCCAAGAGTAATCATGACGTGTGGATGTGTGATCATAGGTATGCGCCAGGCATCATCTCTGTGTCACTGCTGGACAGAGGGACAGCGGACCGATGGATGTGGTATCCTCATCCTAAGGGGTGTTAACAGCCACACACAGTCTGGCTAGGCTTACACATGCCGTAGGGCACATAGCCTGGTATGTACATGTGCGCCTATGTACCTATGTAGGGGTCCATGCAGGTTGCGGGTACCTGTGGTATGCTGATATTGCCAGATGTGCCTGTGGGTACCCCACAGCTACACGTGGGGGACTGATAACAGTGCTCCCAGTAGGCACATGCAAGTACACCATAATGGCATACGGGTTAACTGAACCAACATGGTGCTACACATGTAACCGCCATGCATACCGTGTACACAGAACAATGAATGCTGCACCTGCACTACATGGTATGTCTGCTGCATGATGTTATTGCACGACCCACATCACATACGCACCTGTCACCTGTCATGCACAACCACCGCAACATACACATCGCGTACTATGCGGACACAGGTATCACATACATCTCTCACTATCTTGTCCACCCTGTGCATCAGAATATGTTTGCATAACCGTGCACTGATGGTGTGGATCACGGTGCTGCGGCAGAGGCTTCATCATATGCCCAGGGTGATATGTGTGCCAGGGGCATTGGCTGTACCAATGGATGACATCATGTGTGTGTGTAAGGGCCTGTGCATTTACTGGGCATGACTGTGCAGAATGCATGTGGATGTGGTGGAGCCCTACAGTTGTGTCTGCTGTGTGTGGGTATGTGTGTACACAGTTCAGTCATCTGTGATGCCTACACAGGGTATACTTGGCAGCCCCAGACTGTACAGTGCAGGTTGTATGGCTCACTGTGTCCGCCTGCGGCCACGTGACCCGTGCCTGCCTGGGGTTGCACGGGCACTACCAGGTGGAGGTATAGAGTGGCCACTCTCCAATGACACATGTCCGCTGGAACCGTGTCCATGCTGGGACCATCCAGGGCCACGTCCACGTGGCCTGCTGTGTCCTGGTGTGGTTGGTGTAGCACCAGCTGCACTGCTGCTGCTACCAGCACTGTGTGAGTGGGCATGAGAGGTGGCATGCACACGTCGACCTGCACTAGGTGGTGTTGCTGGCCTACGTCCACGTGTCCTATGCCTCACCCCTACCAGGTGTTCCAGCACGGACAGCTCACGCTCGCGGATTGCCATGCCTCGGTCGAGGATACCAACCATCTCACCTAATCTCCTATCCAGAACATCGGCAAGCTGCTGTTGAGCATTCGCCAATGACTGGATGTTCTCATTTAAGGAACAGATTGCGGCCCTCTGCAGCCTCTGCCCTTCTTGGTTCTGTTGTTCGGCACGTGCCTGTGCCGCCATTACAGTCTGAAACATGCGTCTGGTGATACCAGCTGCTGCACCCTGTATGGCAGGTGCATGTCTAGCAGTGCTTCTCCTATGAGCAGCACCAGCCACATGCCTGTGTGGCACTTCACCAGTCATTACACTGGCAACATGGTGTGTACCCGCACCTTCTGCAGCCACCACACATTCCTGCTCGGTGCCAACAGACGCTGACTGTCCTTCCTCTATGGGCAACGGTGATGTGGTATGTGTCGGCATCTGAACCGTGTGCGGGGAAGAAGGGGACATAGGTGGGATGTTCTCCAATGGCACAGCTTCTGCCCGTGATGACCCTGCCTGTGCCTCATGCACATGGTCATCACCGCTAGTATCTGTGGGGACACTAGCATCAGATGGACCGCAGGAGGGGAACGCACCTACAGCACCTGTGAATACAAAGACATACCGTAACTTACATTACACACACGCAGACACACACGCAGACACACACACACACACGCAGACACACACACAGACACACACACACACACACACATGCGGACACACACACGCTGACATACACACGCAGACACACACATATGCAGACACATCATGCATGTGATATTGCAGGTGGCATGCAGCATTCCCACACCACAGCCCAGTGAATGCAGCCCAGACATTAATAGTGGTAGTATGCATACTGCCCTGGAGTGCACACTACATCAAGCAGGTGTGTTTTAGTAGGCTTGCAGTACACACATTCATGGTAGTTTGCATGCATCACCGTGATACACCGTGTGGCCACGGGTGGGTTAACAGTACACATGGCTGGCGTCACTATGTCATGTAAACCGCAAACATGTGCGGTATCATGTGGACATGTGACAGTGGTGTCCCACCACATGCACCACATCATAACGGATGTCACAGTGCAGTGTTATGTGTACAGTGTACAGATAGAATGCATGTGTAACAAGGATGTCTGTGCAGGTGTGGTTGTTGTGAGCTGTGTACATAGCTGTACAGTGGGGAGTACGGGCACTGTGCCACTGCACGGCAGCAGGACACAGGTATGTTTCTGTGCGATGCGTAACCTGGACGCATTGCATTGCCATGTCTGCAACTCAGTCATGCTGTTCCACAGCACGTATATGGTAGACATTGGTGGCACCTCTAATGGCTGCAGACAGGCATTCCATTTGTCTGGTGTACCACATCGGATGTCCAGGGGGTCCACTACAGTGATGACCGCACTATGTGTGGACAAGCTGCAACAGTGACTACCCACTGCAGATGTACTGTGTGGCAACATGCCTGTAGGTATCACCCATGGCCATGTTTGTCTGGTTCATGGACAATTGTGTGTGATGGGCATCGTGTACACATCCCTGTGGTGGCCCATGTGACATACACCCGTACTAGTCTGAGGTGTCACATTCCCGAAGGCTATGCAGACATTGTGAATGTCTGCTATGTCGTGCGTAGGTCATGTCATGGTGTGACAATGTTGCGGACAGACCACCACGTGCATGGGACATGTCATGTGCCATGTCACAATGTGTGCACCCAATGCAGGGGCATAGGTCACAGTGGTAACACCTGTGTGCTGGCCAGATCACAGCTCACTATTTGGTACTGTGTGCATACCGCAAAGGCATACCGATGCATACTACACATGCAGCCATTGTGGAACACCTCCACCATTGTATGCATAGCTGACTGCACATATCACACCGATGGGTTATGTGGTGTCATGCCGGTCTATACTAACGGTTGTATCTACTGTACATGGGTGGCGTGTGTGTTGGGTGGTGCAACCTGTATACTGTGACTGGGGCAGACCCAGGTGTGCATGTCATACGTGGACACATGGGGAATATCTATACACCGTATCATGCCTATTACTAGCAACAGTCTCACCTGCAACAGACCCATGTCTGTGCGACACGCCAGAGGTACCTGTATAGGGGCGACACAACAGTATACACATTATCCATTACTATCGCCACAGTAAGCACTGTTCATGTCACATCATGTACCTGTGTGCTAGCATGTGCTATGCACATGTTTGCAAACACAACGTAGCATACTGTAGTATGCATCTTGTGTGGCCATATACCTGTCATGTGTTGCTACAGTATGTGGTGTACTATGACACCCACAGCTACGTCAGTTATCATACAAACATGCAAGACTGACTTACCAGGCAGCTCCAGGCTCGTTGGTTGGGAGACACCCACCCCCACGATGGCAGCGAGGGTTTCTGCATGTTGTTCCCTGGGTGTCCCCAGACTGGCCAGGAGCTCCTCTGTGTGTGTGAGTGGGGGCTGGGTTGGTGGCCCACCACCTGTCCCACCTTGTTGTCTGGCGATTGCAGCGCACGCTGTTTCACGTGCCGAATTAGGTCTGTGCAGTGTCTGCGGATCTGCTGGTATGTGCGGTTGTGGCCGCCCACGTTGTTCACCCTCCTGCGCAAATCCTACCACACGTCATCACGCTGCTGTGCCTGTAGTGGCACATGGCTGAACAGTATGTCAAAGTTGTCCTAGAGCAACGGTATAATCACTTCATCCTCCTGTCGGCTGAAGGCAGGCAGCCGGGAGTGTGGCATTATCTGTAAGACATAATGATGTTGACAGGTCACATTTACACTGCTGTACTGGCATACTGCTGGACATACATTGCTATGACATGTACAACATCTGCACAGTAATCTCTGTGATGCATCATGGCAGTGACACAGCCGACGTGTTGCCGTCACACCATTGAGCAGTGGGTGTCATATCATATCTGTGTGTCACCTCATCACACTGTACACGCACCATGTTGATGTTAGCCTGCTGTGGACATGTGTACCTGCCTGCACCTGTGTCCATATCAGTTGGCACAGGTTCTCATGTGACAACAGTTGTACTGTTCACCTGGATGCTGTGTATATGTCACTAGACATCCCGTACGCGGCCATTATGAACGTCAGCGGTGGCACTGCACACATACACATGGACACCTGTACATGCATGTGTTGTGCCATGTACATCCACACAGCACTGTACAGGGGTTGGGCAACCTGCCACGGCTCACCTGTGTTGCACATGTGATACACATGGGACAATGTGTAACCATGTGACATTAGCAGGAAAGGTCATGCAAAGCATGTGTGCACGCACGTTGTCCACAGCAACACACAGCACCTGTAACACCACAGGGTGCATCACTGCCACATTACTGCTGTGGACGGTTGATAGTGACAGTGCCTTTTGTCCATCGCACCATGTAGGACTGTGATAGCACGTGCAGCCTTGCTGGGCAGGGCCGCATGGTATGGCAGGGTATGTCACATACATGGCACTGGGATGTGACCCACCTGGGGGGTACTGATATTGGCAGGGTGGCTGTCCATTCCATATGTCATTGCTATGTGTATATGGACATTACACATGTCTATCATCATGGTGTGGACACTGACCTTATGCAAGGTAGGCTGCACGCTGCTTGGTGGGGGTGTGTCTGGTGCATGCAGGTATCGCACATCCATGCATACACATTAACCCTGACAGGTGCTATGTGCTGCGATATTGTTCAACACAGTGCTGTATGTGCCCACACACTGCTATCCCGTGCACATGGATGGTTGCCTGGACTGACATGGGTACCACTTATGTCTACATCCAGTGCCTGCTGCCACCCCCATGTCTGCTGGTGCACCGCACAGTGCCATCCCTCCCACGGGGAACGTGGTGTTGGGCACAGCATAGGTATCCATGTATGGGGACAGGGATGTTCACATAGCAGGGGCACCGATGGTATCGTCGATCTGACCATACACGTATGACGCACCCCTCACACATACAACCCATTCAATATGTTGTTCGCAACACTGACACAGCTATACTGCTATGCCGGAGACATTCCCAGACGTACATACACAGATGCGTGCACATCTGTCTGTGGCATGGACTGGACTATTGGTGTGGTTCGGCACATAACGTGTTTGAGTGTGGCTGGCGAGACCTACTGTGCACATGTCTACACAGTAAGCCTGTTCTACAGTAGCCATCGGTGATGTGCTGTGCACATATCATATCTGCACATTGTGTTGGTGTCTGTCTGTCCACGGGCCAGTGGTGGGACACACAGGATATTGGTGAACATATATGCATGCAACCCTGTACTGCTGTACCGCTAGCTTCTCGGTGCTAATGTGTCATAGACATGCACACCGCACCGAACAGGTGGTAGTGGGTTGCCACCCGTACCCATCTCCTCTTGTGGGTTGCTATCATCCAACACCCTCTTTGTATTGTATGTTCAGGCTATGCACCTGTGTGGGGCATGTTGGCATGCAATGCAGTACTGCGTGCCTTTGCACCCATCGCAGAACATGTCACACAGGTACACTGGCAGCCGTACACTTCACAGCTTGATGACGGCACAACACATGTTGTACACATGTAACACATGTCCTGTGGGACATGGTCAAATGTACAGGCATGTCCAACAGTCACATGCCACTGCTACCCCTACATGACAGCTATGCAGGACATGTGGCGGTACAGCAACTGTCACATGTACACGTGCAATGCCCCCCTACCTACATCGCGTGGTACTGCCTGTGGGGCATGTGCATCTGCATCCATGCTATGGCCATAGATGACAGTTGTACATTGATATGTGCAACATACCTCATTGGGTGTTCTCATGTGTGCATGTTCAACATGTCTACGCATTGTTTGTGTCTGTCACACAGTCATTGTTGTGCATGGTTTACATGGCAGCCATGGCGTACTGTGTGTGATTCCAGGTACTTCATTGGGATACCAGCATTGTACATTATCATGGCGTATTCCAGCCATCACGTAGCCATCCTAGCTGACACTGTTATCCAGCCAGTGGGAGGTGTTCTGCCATCTGCACATACGTCACACAGTACGAGGGTGGCTGACACCCATTCTCGGGATAGGGTTCTGACCGCTGTGGATGTGTGTGATGCTGTCGACGACCATGACTGCACCAGATGGTCACATCTGGATGTGTAACATTCACAACACACACCTACCTTCACGTAGCAACACATCATCCACAACAATGGACATTCCTGCCAGAACACTGTGTGCAGTATGTCTGTATGACCACTGCAGGCACCACTGGTGGCCACCAGCATGGCTGCCAACAGCACCAGTGTGTATGACGTGTGACCATGGGTTACACCATTCACAACACACCTGTCTCAGATGACCCTGTTGTGGGTCACAGTGCAGTTCCACACATCATGTTACACTATGCATCATGCACCGATATGTTGCGGACGTGTGAACGGCTGTGCAACTCAACATATGCACACATGACACATCACCTGGTACAACATGTCTGTCTTACCACACGTTATTGTGACCACCCTGTGATGGCATTGTACAGGCTACGTGGACTGGGACATGTGATGGCTCAAAGGTATATTCAACCTCCGGGTGTGTGTCTAGCCAGGTGTACAGTAGGCAGTGGTCTGCACACGGGGATACTGTACATTGGCCTACTCTGTCACTGCGACTGTTGACTATGCTCATACTGTACTTATACAGGCATGTGGTATCTGTCCAGTATGACAGTCGTGGTCGACCACACTACTGTGGCACACATGACCTGCGGACATCTGCCTAGGGTGTGGAGCCCACATGTACATCTTCACATGCTATGCTGCCTCTGCGGCGGTGTCACATGTCTGTCTCCAGCAGGGCTGTAACAGGCAGGCATGGCATGCAGTAATGTGTGACAATGCTTGCACCCTCCACTGTGCTGCACACAAGCATGGCACGCACAGTAGTGCACGCCTGACATTTATCTGCGGTGCCTGGGACCTGCCTCCATGCTCTGCACAGCACACCTGCCAGTCCAGATTGTACACAGATCATACCTCCCAGGCACATACCTGGACTGCAACACACACAGGTGAGGGGATCCCACATCACACAATGTTTTACACACATACTGTATATTTTCCGAACACAATGCATCATAGGTACTCCATGTTCGGATACCCATGTTTGTGACCGCTAGACACATTGTAACACGCAACAGAGAGTACACTGTACACCACAGGTTACATGCTGGCTGTGTTGTCATACTGTACATTGCACCTCGGACAGCTGCTACTGCCATGTGCTGACAGCAACCCACACTTCCCTAGTATGGACTCCCATGTACCCACACATGCTTGGCCATGCACTACACATAGCTGGGTGACACATTACACAACACATACCATACCTACACTACCCTCGGCATGCACCATACCTCCATGTGTCTGCTGTGTTAAACCTAGGGATATCCCCCCTCTGGTAGATGAACATATATGCTTTGTGGCTCTGCTAGCCACACCCTGGACACACACCCATCGCAGCATACATGGTACATGTGCTCAACGGCCGGTACTACTGACGTCTGCTGACGGGGGTGGTTAATGGCATGGCACCCCGGCAGATGGACAGTGTACGTGACTATGCTGACACATATCACAGTGCACTTCCGCAACATGTACGCAATGGTAGGGACCATGCTATTCCACACAGAGACATGGCGGTACTGGCCTTTTCACA
Organism: Protopterus annectens; assembly: GCF_019279795.1. NCBI lineage: Eukaryota > Metazoa > Chordata > Ceratodontiformes > Protopteridae > Protopterus > Protopterus annectens. The sequence continues at coordinate 461,745,495 of NC_056745.1, forward strand.
GACGCCACGGTGGTAGTCATGTTCCATGCACATCTGCTGTATGGGCACATGTGCAGGCTGTTGCACGGTGGGTATATTCACATGTGTGGGGTGCATCACTTGACAGTCATGGTGGGTTCTCGTGGTCCATCACATGCTCCAAGGCTAGCTACCTACACATGACTGCCGCACATTGCAGTGTGGGCCCTCAGGCAGTGTGGTGGTATGTCTGTGTTGTTTGGCTACATCCACATTCGATGTAGCGTACAACAGTCACCCAGGCATTGCCGACTGAGATGTTGTTGGCAACATGCCAGCCAATGGGGTACCTACCAACAATACACACTCTCACTCACTACAGGGTTGCAATCCATACATGGACATCGCAGTGTCCCTGTGGACACAATCATGGTACTGCCATGCACACGTTATGTCCTAGGACACTGTCCCAATGTCACCTCCGATCTCCCTAGCTGTTATGTCCCACCAACCTGTTTGGTATGTGTCTCCGCAGCAGCCCACTGAATTAACTGCTAGCCTGTTCTTGGACGTTGTGTACCTTGACCACCACACTACCGCATCTATCACACTACACATGGGTGGTACTGCATTGCACGTGTGGGACTGCATTCGTACACCCATGACTGGACCATTCAGTATGGCACTGGGGCACGTCCTCACATCCGTGCTTCACACACTCATTGATGACCTCCATGCCTTTACTGGCACCCTTGTTGGGCCTCTGTGTGCCACAGCATGCCACATACACATGCTGGCCACCTGTCATACCATTGCATGGGTGGTTGGTGTGGTACGGAGGGTAACAGATCAGACATTGTCCCCACATTGCCCTTCAGCACCATTCCACATTCTGGTATTGGCAATGTACACATCCACCATCACATCATACCCTGTGTCTCAGGATGTTAGGCTATATGACTCCTGGACAGGACACACAGTGGTGCAAGCATATCATGCTACCTACTACATGTCAGGTACATGTGGCATTACACAGTCCTCAGTCATGTGGCCCCTCATGTTCACTATTTGCTTACATACACAACATGCTGTCACAGAGTACTGTCCATGCCTAGATATCCCACATCTACATACCTGGCAGCATTGTAGCTCCACCAGCTCATACTGCTAACAACCGTACAGGTGTCGGTGTGGCAGATACATCGTGTGGATGTCATTGCATCAGGATACATCACACATGGTGCATACACATCACCTTTGCATAGCAACAGTCATCCACTGGGTATCACATGGATACTGTCCCCATACATGCATATCACATTGTACATGGTTGCTGTACACACATGCCCCACATGGTGCTGTGGTTGCCATATTCCACTGTGGCATGGGTACACATCTGCAGGGCCACACATATCTGTACTGTGTGTGTTGCTGTTACATAGGTAGCCTTTATACCTGTGCCATACACACATCTACACACGGGCAGGGTTACAATAACACATTCGTGGTGTACCTTCCACAACGGCTACGACTTTACATGGCATGGCATTGTCATGCCGTGATGTATACCAGGCTCAGACAGTTTACATATGCGGATGACAGACGGGGAACACATCTGTACTCATCTGCGTACCACTTACACAGGGGTGTCATCTACTCTGACATGGGCCATGTCCTCCACATTAGTGATGCATGTAGTACTCATACATGGCAATTGCAGTGGGTGGGGTGAATGAAGCACTCCTGCATATGTGCACACATGCCACATTGCATGGCCTGGGCTTCTGTGTTACTTCCGCAGACACGACACACACCATGCTGTGGAACGTAGGTCCTGTGCACATCCCACAGGGACACACTGTGGCACTGGTCATGTGATAGCTCCCTTGCTGATAGGGTGACACATAGTCATGGTACCACCACAGCAGCAGTACTATGTAGACATGCAGTTGACATCCACCTCTGCTGTTCAGTGGACACTACCATGGGGAGGTGACACTACTGTGTACACTGCACATGTGTTTACACATGGACCTGCCGGACTTCATTGTTGCACACATTGCACCTGCTACAGATCGTTTGGACATGGTTACTTGGTGTTCCTTCCATTTCAGGTGGCTATTCTGCTACTACTCTGTCCCATATGTACAGGCCATACATATCCTGTTAGTGTACATAACACTAGGCCATACCTCCATTATGCATGCTATACCTGTGATACTGTGTATGATGTCTGTCATATCCACCATGACAGCTTTACATTACACATATTTCACATAGTAACCCCTACTGCGAGGCATACGTGCACGTCGTGCGCACATTACGTATGACATCGACGGTATATGCCCATACACATGTGTGCTGTGACAGTATACATACATGTCCTATCCCCTGCTGTGGCACTTCCTTGTTGGACATCCACTGCCAGCATTGGCGGGTGGTGGCATTGGTCTGTGTTTGCCCCGCTGTGGCAGCCCTTGGGTTGTCCCCGCTGTGTACATGATGTCGGACTGCGGTGCACACGGTGTCCACAGTCGCTGGTATGCTCAGCGGGATAGCACTACATAACCACCTTTCACCACTCTCTGCTTTATGGACAGGTATCCTTACTTACAAACACCGTTCACATACAGTGCAGCTTCGTCATACACATCATGCGTTACACACCAGTACATCTTGTGGGTTCTACATACCTTTCCTGTGTTTACTTCCGTTTTCCGTTGCGAGTCTCACTATATCGTTATCTCTCACTCGAGCCGTTTTTTATTAGTGGTTCGGTATGAGCATACAGTTTGAATATCCTAGGAGTCTTCCTTATATCCGTTGTCACCTGCGACATGTGGGTTCATCACACCAATAGATGTTCCTCGGTGTGTACTTGTGCGCATATCACCTGTGCATCTACTCCATTCATACAGTACGCGTCATAACTAGGCCATGGTTCATTCCTCGCCTGGGCGTTGGTTATTTGCACTACCTTCATGGAGATGGTCTGTATTGTGTTATGTTATGTGTGACTGCAGCCGCTATGTGTGGCGTCCGGTACATTTCGCAGTGGTGTTAGCCATGGATTGTGTGTGTTGGGTATGGTATTATGTTCGACATGTGGGTGTCCCTGTCCTGGCGGCGTCTGTCGATGGCGTTTTGCATTCGGATGTGTAACATAGCTCTTGTATTCCTTTAAACAACGGATGCAGGTATGCATCCGCTGCTGATAGTGTTTCCCACGCGAGATGCTGCGGTTATGCCGCTGTCATTGACTGCCTGTATGTTTTTGCTGCTATTGCGGCTTGTATCCCTTTGATATGTGCAATGGGGTATATCAGCGGTTGTGGGTGACGGGTCCTGGTTGTGAGCCTTGCATTTCTACATACACTGTATGCTTGTGTGTGTGCTCCATCCCTGCCTGGGGAGCTGCAAGTTACCTGTCTGTTGTTCTGGGAGTGTAGGTTTTGTTGATGTCGTCTGGTGTCGGTATCGCCTGCATGTGTGCTTCCTGCATGTATTCCTCCGTCACATCGGTAGTATATCTGCGGTTGTTCAGACGCGTCGACTATCCCTTGGCATTTTGTCCCGGATATTTACAGTCATTGTGGTCCTGTACTTGGGATGGCCTGTATGCTACCGGGTTGCCACCTATTCGGTGGCGATTGCTTGTTTGACACTCGTGAGAACACACAGCGGTGTTTACGGGCCGATACGTAGCCACGATCGGTGCCGGGTAGCACATGCGTATTTCTGCGGTACATGACTATTGCTGTGTAACGCTGCCAACGATCGCTTTGCAATTAACATATCGGTGCCATACATACGGTCATGGTTTGTACATACGTCTTTTGCATTTCATGTTGGCTATAGTCCTGTGGTACATTCTGGGACATTTTCGCTTTGCATCGCTTTACGCCACCACGCCTAGCCAGGAGGGGCTCTCAGTACTACTTTGGGGGTACTGCTGTACATACACCTGTGGTTACTATACTGTATGCCTACACATGTTATTCCACTCCGCCTGTCACATGTCACCTACATACACATTTTACAGTGGCACACACATTACACTCGCACAGCGGAACACACGACACCCTCACCGCACACATACACATACTGCCGCTGTCACAGGGATGGTTGCACACAGTACCTGCGTTGCCCGCATCACCGGCGGCGGTGTCTACCTCCGCCCTCATATCCTAATAATATTACCCGCACATATCCTGTTACTGTACCGTGGCCTGGCGATCATCCCAACTTGCGATTATGCATTTAGGTAGGTTGACCTTTCCATGGGTGGTGTTCCCTGTTCTGTCAACCCTCCCGGATACTCAGGTTGTCGTTCACTATGTTTACTATGTACAGATATCGCGTCTTACTTCTCTGTCACCTTGCATCCCTCTGATTCCCTGTCTTACCTGTTGTACTTTATATATGTGTATGTGTACATATATTTCTACGTGTGTAATGATATCTATCTCCATATCTGTGTATGCACATATGTACATATGTATACACCTTTGGCGAACGTGGCAGCATACGGCAATGCCGTCTGCTGTAGGACCCGCGTACGGTTGAGGTGTTGGTGTTCCATGCTCCGCTGGCTGTTGGGTGTGCAGTGTTTGGGTGCTACCTATGTTGGAGTCACATATGGGACCACCCATACGGTACACATTATGGGCGGCCATGTTTGTGTGCCGTCCATTTCACTGTGTGTGCAGGTAGGGAGGTGTCAGTCCATGGGGCCTACGCTGTCAGAGTATGTGCTATACGTTCCACCTTTGCCAAGGCATAGGCATATTGGGTACGCCTCCGTCTGCCTACTGGGGCTGGCACAGTGTGTTCATGGCGCTGAACGCTCTGTGCCTGTGCTTGCCTTGGCAGTTGTGGCGAGCTTGGTGGCCCTTCACCATTATGTCCCTGCAGCAGCTGTTTCCGCAGGATCATATTATGTAGCATGGCACATACTATGAATATGTGGGCACATGTGCCTGGAGAGTACTGCAGGGCTCCACTGGATGTATCCAAGCACCAGAACCATGATTTCAGCATCCCAAACACACGCTCTATGATTATTCTGGTTTGTGCGTGTGCCTCATTATGGCGTTCTTGCATGTGTGTGTGTGCATTTCTGATGGGTGTCATCATCCACGGCTCCAGTGCATAGCCAGCATCCTCCACAAGGTGGCCTTGTGTGATGTCCCCCCTGGCGAATACCTGATACAGCTGTGAGGCATGCCAGATATGGGAGTCGTGGTAGCTTCCAGGGCTGCCAGCACACACATCCATGATAATGCCCTGCGCATTGCACACGACCTGAGAATTGATGGAGGGAAATCCCTTGCGGCTTATGTAGCGCCTACCCTGCTCACCAGCTGGTGACTTGATTTGTATGTGCACAGTCTATCGCACCCAGTACCTCCGGTATTGTGCCACACGGTGGAAGTGGCGATATTGCTAGCCAACTCCTCCTGAGATCTGGGGAAGTATATATACTCATGGGCATGACGTAACATGGCATCCAGAAACTGGTGTAGTACCCTGGATGCTGATGCCTGTGAGATGCCCATTATATCCCCGGTTGGCCTTTGAAAGGTACCTGTAGCCAGTATTCGCAAGCTTACACATACCTTTGTGTCCACTGGGATGGGCTCCCCTCTGTTGTTTCTTGTTCTCAGGCATGGCCGGCACAGCTCCGCTATTTGCTGTAACGTGTCCCTGTCCACCCTGTAATGCTCTACTATCTCCAGGTCTTGAAGCCCCTGGTAGGTTACCCTTGGTCTGAACACTCTCCTTCTCCTCTGAGGCCTACGGTAGTTGTCGGCACCCTCCTCCGCAACTCCGTCTGTCTCTGACACATGCTGATGTATCACGGCCACGGCGGCACCCAACATATACATTTTAAAAGTTCCCCGTGTGTTTACACCTAAAGTGCGGCGTTTGGGAATATGCTCTGTGTGTTGTGTGCATTCACACTTTATACTGTTGTGCTGTACACCCAGTGATGTCATTGGGTGTGTCTGTGCGGCCGTATCTGTGGATTATCTTCCGTGTTTTACCGTTGGCACTGCAACGCTGTTGCCTTTGGTGTTACATTACACTTGCCTGCATTGGTTTAGCTTTAGACCTTACCTTACTGTTTCTGCACGTTGCACCTACTATTTCCTGGATTGCATCCTGCAGAGCCCTGTCATGTGTCGTTTCTGGGACATGGCATATCATGCATTTTGTCTGCCTCTGCCATTATGCTACCTCTCTACTTGGCTGTGCTGTATCGGTTCTTCACTCTTTGCAATTCTGTTACATCCCCTACTTTGTTTGCATTCATATGCCTCCCTTTCCCGTTTGCGGGTTTCTGCATGCAGAGTTGTCAGCTGCCAATTGCCCTTCATGGGTTGATTGGTGTTGATTGCTCATTACAACTCCAATTACACTGCTTCCGCATTTCCTCATATTCTCCGCATCACCTTCCTGTATCCGTTGTTGTTGACGGGAGGCCGCCACATGACTGGGTTGGGGAACGTAGTCATCCTCGTGCACATGCATCTCTGCCCGCATTGTGTACTCTCAGCGCATCTATTTCCCCACACGCCGTCCTGCTGCTGTGATGTGCATTGTACAGCCCATGTTTGCTGGGCTCCAATGTGCTTCCTCCTACAGTGGCACACCCTCTGCGTTGACATGTATTCCTCTGGGCCACTCCTCGGTGTATTACCGCTGCGCCTTTGGTGCAGCCTTATGCCGGCGGGTTTTTGCGATTCAGTATTATCTGCCTCATTTGCATGGCATTGACTACTAATACATAGTTACGGCGCCGAACACTGCCGCCACTCCTTGGCAACCCTTGCGCTGTGGTTGTGGCTTTCCATGCATACTATGGTGTATTGTGGCTGTGAAGCTGATGTGTATTATACTGCTCTTTTATGACATTGTCATATTATTTCATTGTTTCGCACCTTCCGCGGACATGTCCTGGGGTTCTGCTGTGGTTTCTGCAGACATACCATTTATGTCATTATTTACATTTTGTGCATGGTTTATTTGACATTCTCGGTGTCTTTCGCCATTGGCATATTGCACCAGTATGATACCTGACGTTGACAGCCTTCCGTTACTCCTATGTCATGTTTGGATATATGTAAACCGTTTTTTTTTGGTTTACATTGCCGTGCCCTTATGCTACGCCTGCGCCACTTCGTGGATCGCTATATGCCTTCATTTGCATGGTGCAACACTGCACATGGGGTGTTTAACATACCTACGCCGGAGGCGGTGCAACTCAGGCACACGCCGGTAGTGCACGTGGAATTGGATCGTACCTGAATCGCTCGGCGGCCATATCTGGCATTGTGGCGCCTACGCTATGCGTGCGCCTGGCACAAGGTTCATGAATACCGGGGATTATGTATATTAATTCACCACTTTTTAACATCGTGTACATTAGGGATCACTGAGTCTTCAAACACATTTTCTAAATGTAAATAATTACTAAAAAGAAAAATAACTAGTTTATTTTTCCTCCTGCTACCTCACTTTTGTTATACGACTGTCTATGACTGTATGTTACTTCTCCATTGCTGTAAGATTTAGTTCAAAATGTCACAGCTCCATTCCACTCAGAGCCATCCCATCATCAGAGATACAGAGTTCACATACTTCAAAATAGCACTTTAGTGCTTTGTTGTTAAACTGTGTTCTCTTTCTGCTAAAAAATGCAAAGCAGAAAGTCACAGCTCCAGTCAAATCAGTACTGCAGTCTCAAATTCTACTTTTCGTAATTAGTTTAAAACACACATACACATGGATGCATAAGATACACATAGACACACACACACACACACACACACACACACACACACACACACGCACGCACGCACACACACACACACACACACACAAACATGCATTCTCTCTATCTTTCTCTCTCTCTGTCACATACACACACAGAAACAATATATTTTCAAGCTTGTTGACATTATTTTTAGATACATATTGCTGTAAGCAATAAACATAATGAAAAATTAAAGGTTACTAATGACAATAGAACCCTTTATCATCATCACTTTTATCATCGTCATCGTGTTAGCTTACAGTGCCATGTTGAATATCAGTGCCATGGCTGACTACAAACTGAGGGCAGTATGTGGATTTGAAGTACAACAGGCTAATTTTAAGTTATGTCAACATTTGTGTTATTTATAGATGGATATTCCTTCTTTTACCAAGTAGCATCCCATTAACACTAAACTTAGCTGAAAAGATGTATGCAGTCTGACCACTTAATGATCTCAAAAGCAATCTAATCTAAGAATGGTCGCATTTTTTGTTACTAGTACAGCAATAGTTTATCATCGGCAATGAGACCCTTTTTTAATTTTTGAGGACTTTTACCTCCCATTGACCACCAGTTATTCCTCCCACATGGGTCATTCATTCCTTCATGAAATACAAAATCTGGGAAGTAAACATTATAAATCTGAAAATTTATTTTAATATCTGCAAGGAAATATGAAGTTCTCAGAGCAGACAGATGTATTAGTGGTCATAGTTCCAGCAGCACATTTGGATGTGGAGAACAACCATGAGGCTGAGCATGTAGTGACATTATATGCATGTCTCACCATGCTGCTATGTATGTAATAGAACAGCATCCCATTAATATTTATGGGATGTACATCCACATGAGCTTCACTCCCAAGCCTCTACTTGATTGAACCCACCAGTGACAAAAATTCCACACCTACTCGGCTACTTTATCCTCCCCTTCTCACTAGCTAGATCTTAGCACAATGGAAGCATAAAAGCTATTTCAGCCTTTCTAGAAGATTTTATCATTACAAAATCTGCCAGCATTGGCCACAGTGGTTCTCAGCCACAAAGTGCAGCAACAGTTTTGGACCGGGTCTCTTAGCAGACAGATATATTAACGGTTGTAGTTAAAGTAGCACATTTAGATGGAAAGGTTTTAGCAGTCGTTTTAAAACAAACACTGGATTGTCTATGTACAAGAGAACAGATTTCTCTGATCCACTTTGGTAAGCCAGGTCTTGTAGGTCATGTGGTTTAAAAATGATTTTATAATGTCATTAAGCGTTTAACCTCTGGTAGCTAGCGCAGAGGTTAAGGTTGTGAGCTTTAGTTCCTGTAGTACAGGGTTTAATTCCGTCAGCCCTTATTTGCTTCCTGTTTGATTTTGAACAAGTCACTTAATCAGACATTGATCTTGGGTTGCCCCTGAAAAGGAAATGTGTGTCCAGTGGGCTTACCTGGATAACAAATGGGATTATTATGAGGTGCAGTTCATAAACACTGAGCACCACAAAGCAGGACTGGTCTGCAGGAAAACAGAGCAGCAAAAATGTATATGGTTCATAGATGTCGGTACATAGTGGGTAAGACTCAATAAGGGTCTTACCCCCATTATTTATTTTATTTATTTATTAACATTTGACTACTGGGAAAATATTTTTAAAGACTGTTTTAGCTACAGTATTTTTAAAGACTAATCTCAACCACAGATAAGAACCATGGGGCCTAAGTTTCATTAACCCAGGATCCAGACAGAAGGGCACTCAAAGGCATCCTAGCCTAACCACACCTGCGAGTAATCCTCCACTTAGATTTTCTAACTTACACTCATGTAATCTGAACCACATACATCCCAAAGAATGCCTTCTCTTCACTCCAGCATTCTACTTCCAAATAATCAAATCTAAGGAAATTCTACAACAGCTAGAGAAAATTCATTTGGATACCTATGTAGGAGCAAATAACCTTCGCCCATGTTTCCTTAATCTTTGCAGAGAATATATCTTACAATCACTGCAACACATTTGCAACATCTCTCTCAAAAGATATTCCCTCAATGCAGAAAGCAGCCATTATAACCCATACTAAAAAAAAATAACCGAAGTCTAACTTCCATTCTAACTTCAGACCCATCTCATTACTTCCAAATTCTATAAAAATATTTGAAAAGTAGTCTACATGCAGCACTCTAATTATGCAAACAAATGTATCATGCCCTCACCCCTACAACACCAATTTTGGTCAGGAAGGAGCACCATGATGGTAATCTGGACCCTTACAGACCACGTCCTATTAATTATGGATAATGGCAATCCTACTGCAGCCATATTCATAGATTTAACAAAGGCACTTGATTCAGTTGACCATAATTTATTCCCTACTGGCATAATGAACTAGTTCAAAGCTACCTTGCTGACAGACAGACAGACAGACAGACAGATCAAAATCAAAACTGGTTACTCATTCTTAGACTTTACCCCATTAGGAAGGGAGTATCACAAGAGTACTTACTCTTCCCTGTCTTTTTTCATTGCTTATTTATCAACTTAATGTGATTGCTCATGTTCTGAAGCAAATGTAACTAACAAACTTTTAGAGGTGGATAGAATCTCCTTACCATATACAATATCAAATTATACAGCGTTAGTGCAAAAAGTGTGTTGTTTTTGCATTTAACCAAGTAAAAAAAAACGCCAGAAAAATGACTTGAGTAACAGAAGCTTTGTGGCAGATTCTGCTGAATGCAGATGAGCCTCCTGGGTTAAATGATGTTATCAACATCAAGTGCTTTTTACAAGCACAAAGATTATAATGTTCAAAATTGTACATTTTGGATAGTAAAATATCATTTTGATAAGTATTTTGTCAAAAATGTTCAATGGAAATAATTTTTTTAATAATTTTTTTAATAATGAAGAAACTTCACATTGATTATGGTTGACACTCAGCATTGGATGATAAAGTCACATGTTTTTCTTTTGAAAAGGTATTTAAACAACATCTGAGTTCACAATTGTTATTCTGATGAAGTTCATGGTTGATTAAAAGTGAACGAAACGCATAAATTACATTTTAGACTCCTGATCTTCTGTTACTCAAGTCATTTTTCTGGCGTTTTTTACTTGGTTTTTGTGCGTGTGTTTTTTCAAATGTTTTTGCATTTTATTTTGCTGGTAAGGACAGCCTCCTGAATATTCCTCTCAGAGCTGAAAATCCCACAAAAGACTGAGCTCACAATACCTCAATGACTAAATTAATGAATATTTAATGCATCATAAGTTTTTTTCTTACTACATTGAAAGACAAATTGTCAACTAGTTCATGCAAATGGAATATTTCACTGTGACAATTAACACATAATGATGCAGTAGTGAAATCACAATATAAATAAGAGGCAGTTTCTCCAAAAAAAAAGGTAAGTTGGTTCTACCTATACTACTTTGCTGTTCTATATTAATCATTACTCATTACTAGCTATGACATAATTTTGTGGGTGTGGTTATAGAGAAAAACTAAGTAAACAGTAAAATTAAAAAGTCAAACAGCACACTATGATCTTTTTTTTTTTTTTTTTTTTTTTTTTTTTTTTGTTCTGTACAGATCCAATTGAAACCTGGATGAAGTCAAACAATCCCTTGGCAAGACCTATCTGAACTGTCTTCATTATAACAGAACAATCATCTATTACTTAACACCTCTAAAACTAAGGACATCATCTCAGCTCCTCTCATGAATTCAAATCAATACTTCCAAATTGGCAAACAACAACTATTTTTGCTACTTAGATTTCGGTTTATGGCTAGATCAAAAAAGTATAGTTGTGTAAGTTGAACTTACTATAACAGTAGATGGTTGAATGGTCACTACTGCATTATCCTTGGCTATATGGGTTATATTCTGCCAAGGATATAAAAACTGGCCAGTTTCCAAAGCTTCAGGACACCTTCCACTCAAACTGAGCTGACAAAAAAGATAAGTTTGGGTGAAAATCCCTTCAGACCTTTCCTGGCAATAGATAGAAGGAGGCTGAGCCCTGAAAGAACAATCCTAAGAACAAATATACATATATATATATATATATATATATATATATATATATATATATATCCACACCGTGGCATAAACAGCACACCAAAAAAACAAGGGAGATGGAGAGAGGGAGAGGCTACAGCAGCAGTGATCATTTGAACATCTATTGTTATGGTAAGTTCAACTTACACATCCATACAATGTTCTTCATATTGATCACTGCTGCAGTACCCTTAGGTATATGGGAAGATTACTATAGCTAACTATATTTGGAAGGTGGAAGGAGAGGGATCCAGTAGCCCCTGGAGAATGGTCCTAGCAAAGCTTGATCTGGGCCTTGGGAAAGAATCATGCTTGTAGTGCTTTGTAAAAATATGTACATAGGACCAAGTAGCAGCTTCTAGAATACTCCTAGAATCCAACCATTTTAAAAAGCCATAGGTGAAGCCAAGGGGACTTGGACTCTGCCTGGAATAGTTTTGTTATGATTAGTATAATAAAAGGTAACAGCCTTAGACAACCATTTTGGAATAGTCCATTTTGACACACGTTGCACGTCTCTGGAACTCTCTTCCACCATCCATTTGTACCACCTCTAACCACTTTATATTCAAAAAATCTCTTCATTCACATCTAATATCCAAGTGGGAATGCTCCTGCTCCCACCCCACATAACTTAAACTGGCATTTTCCTTTTTCTCTTCACTCCCCCTCTTTATACTGGGAATTTCCTTTTACTTTCTCTACTAACTCATTCATCCTTCCCTTGTACGTTCTAAGCTATTTATAAATAATGCATTAGAATGTACCTCTTAGTGCAAGCTTCCTAATATGTAATGGCTTCTCAGTATTTATACTGTACTGTCCCTTTTTACTAGTCTGTATAATCTGTAACGTTCTTCACTAGTCTGTATTATTTGTAATGTTTGCTCTAGTCAGTAACATTTGTAAAAATTGTAATCTAAAACTTTTTGTAACCTTGCTTGTTTTTGGAGCTTTTCTCCCCGGGACTCCATTGAAAACGAGTTCATCTTGGCCCAATGGACTATCCTGGTAAACCAACTGCAAATAAATAAATAAATAAAAATAAATAAGTTGTCTCTTCTTAACTTCACAAGAAGTGAACAGTTGATTCGAAGATCTAAAAGATTTAGCTCTGTCAAGATAGTACCCGAGTTGTCTGTGGATGACCAAGGTATGGAGTATCCTTTCTCCCTCATTTTTATGTTCAGGAAAGAAAACGGGAAATGGATAGTTTGGCTTAAAGTAAACTTGGATACTTCTTTAGGCATAAAAGAAGGATTAGTTCTTAAAGAAACCTTCTCCCTATGGAAAATGACGTAGGGCTGACTCACTATAAGAGCTTGAGACTCAGATATCCTTCTAGCAGAGGTCAAAGCAATCAGTAAGAATGTTTTCTGTTAAGAACCTCAATTTAGCCTGATTAGCTGATTCAAATGCAGCAAGTGTTAGCTTTTCTAACACAAATTAAGATCCCAAAGAGGGGACATTGGTTTTCTAGGAGGCCTCTTATGCAACCCCCCCCTTCAAGAACATTATGATATGAGACTGCATTGACAGAGGATGATTTGTGATCAGACATACAGAAATGGCCAATAAAAAAATCTTGCTAGAGGAAAAAGAAAGGCCATGGGATAGTAACTCACACAAATATTGTAAAACCAGAGAACATCCAGCCATGAATGGGCACTGGTTATGTTGTTGGCACCAACTAAAAACCTTTTCCATTCATTAATATATGATTTTCTACAAGCAAGCGTTCTTGCCTCCATTAGTATCTGTTACATGCCCTCAGACAACAGATTTCTAGAAGGAATTAAAATCCTATTATCCAGGCAGTCAACTGAAGATGATTGATGTCAGGATGTATCAAACAATCCTGATCTTGTGTGAGTAGATCCAATCTGTGAGGATGTGTGTTGGTATTGTCCCTGGCTGTTTCCAAAAGAAGGGAGAACTACAGCTGCCTGGGTCAGAAGGGAGTCAGTACAATGATCCTGGGGATTCCTTCTGAATCTTCAGAAGTACCCTGGATATTAGTGGAAAGGGCGGACAGGCATAGAGGAAAATTCCTATCCAAAGAAAATAAAAGGCATCTGTCTACCAGGCATTCTTCCATGGAGTCCATGTTCAAAGAGGAGGCAAACAGGTCTACCTGAGGAATTCCCCACAGATAGATCAAAACTTGTAAGACCTCCTGATCTAGTTTCCATTTTTATGGGTCTGCCCTGGCTCTGCTCAGCTTGTCTGCCATACAGTTTTGCTCTGACGGAAAGTAGGATGCCAAAAAGAGTGTGACTGCTGTTAAGCTATTCCCCAAGCTAACAAGGCTAGTCTACAAAGAGGGTATCGCCTGGTTTCCCCTGGCCTGTTGATGTACCACATGACTGTGATATTGTCTGTAACAACCTGAAGTCGTCCCAGGCATCAAAGATTGTTCAGAGAGTTGAATACCTTGATCAGAGCAAGCACCTCCTTGATATTTATGTGCTTGCATCTATCCTTGGTATCCCACACCCCCAGGACTTTTTTCCCTCCCATATCTGCTCCCTAAGCAAAGTCCAAAGTATCTGTAGTGACTGACTGCTTTGGAGCATGCATGGAGAAAGGGATGTCTGGATTTAAGGATATTTGTTGTCTCCACCAAAAGATTTCTCTTCTGACAAACCCCAGTACTGGGATCTGAAAAGTGGTGATGCTAGGACCAAAGAGATCTCAGACACTACAGTATCTTTCTCATGTGGAGTCTTGCCAGGAATATCATGAAAATCTTAGATTCCTTGAGACCTATAATCCTGAGGTATTCTTATGTAGTGACAGAAGTCTAAGAAGAAACCCTTAACGCAGAACTAAATAAAGATCTAGTTTTCGAAGAAAAGCTCTTTGAACTGAGGTTATAGTTGACATCCAATGAACACAATCATGTGTGATGGAGTCAAAAAATATTATTTAATGTTCTCTTTAAGTCCCATTTTGTGCAACAGATCTCTCTCATCCAAGAGAGATTCCAGACATCTTGAAAAAGACTGCAAAGACAAGCAAATCATCCAAATATGGAAAAATGTGGATTCCTTTTAGCCTGCAATGAGCTATAATCAGAGCTAGACAATTTGTGAACACTCTTGGTGCATTGGATAGTCCATGGGATAAGGCAGATAACTGATAATGTGATACAGACACACAAAACCTTAAGAAACATCTGAAGTCTGGATGAACAGGGATGTGATGATAAGCATCTTATAAGACTAGTGTTACCAGCAAACTTGAAAGAAGAAGAGGTTGTGAGGTGACAACATTCTGAATCTGGGCACTACCACAAACACTTTTACGAAAGATCCAGAACTGGTCTCCAAGCATTTTCTTTCTTTAGCACTAGGAACATCCTTGTATAAAACTCCTTCCCCATCTGGAAAGGAGGAACTGGTTCAATCACTCCTTGGGACAGCATATGATGAAGAACAGGTGAAAACAAAAGAGTCTGATCTTCAGAAACAGTAATGAATCCCTAGAAAGGAGGAATTTCCTCCCACTGCCATCTGCAGCCTTGATGATTGATTTTTAGAACCCATTTGTCTGATGGAGACTTAGACTTTCTGGAAGAGAAAAAGGGCCAGGGTGGGAGAAGATCACAAGGTCTCTTGAGTAGTCATTCAGACTTGATAGACTGTCCTTAGTTTTGGGAAGTATGAGACTTCCTTCTGGAATGCCCTTGCCATTTATTATTCATAAATATCTGCTTACCTGAATTCTGTTAAGGCCGTTTATTCTAATTTTTATTTATTTTTTGGCAAAACTAGATGAGGAGAAAGAAAATCCCTTGGACAACTTGGAAAAGGAGGGGTGAAAAAATCTTAAGCAATTCCCTGGATTAGCATGCCCCTTTAATCACACGTTTTGATCATCTCTGCATTAGAGGGGCCAAATACTAAATCTCTATCCAATGGAGAATTTAAAATCTCATTTTTACATTATCTGGGAGGTTCTGAGAATGCAGCCAAGCAAAGCTCCTTAAAAGAGTACCAGTGTCACAGCCCTTGAAGAAGTATTAACAGAGACATACACACACTGCGAACAATGAGTAGTGACCTGTGCAGAAGAAGAAGCTAACTTATTTAAAGCAGATTTTTCTCCACAAGAAGAAACTGTAGATAAAACATTCCTCAAACTGTTACAATTTGTCAGAACAAACTTTAACATATGAGCCTGAAAATTCAAAATTCTGAAAATCAAAGTAGCAGAAGTACACTCTTTTCCATACCTGTCAATACTTTTCTCATCCTTATTAGAAAGAGTATGATTGGAATTAACTACATCCTATCTGCCTTTTCAAGGACATTAAGGTGACTATTGGGAAAACTGCAGGCAGTAAGACACACATCCTCTAAAGCAGGCAGAAGAAGAGGAATGGATGCAGGTTATGGAAAATCCTTCTCTAACAACTCATAGTGTTTTGTGAGGGACTGAGAAACATCAGTGCTGTCCCACTGAAAACACTGGGTCATTCTATCAATAGTCTCAGAGAAAGAAAAACTCTCACAGGGAGAATCAGAAACTAAGCTCTACTATGAGTCTGAATCAGAAATCTGTGGACAAAACCCTTCATCTGCCCCTGCATGGTCATGTTTAGATTCAGAATCTTGAATCTCTTCAGGAAAAGGGGAATCCTTATTACTTTTACCAGAAACTACTTTACAAGAAGGATTGAAAGGCTGAATTAAGGCCTGAGCCAGTCCCAGTAAACTACTCCTGTCCAAAGAAATTTGAAGAGAAATAGATACATGCATGGTTTTCTGTTTCTTCTTGACAGGTAATGAGGCCATCCATGTTACTAATAGTAGCAGCTGCTTCCCCAGGGATGGGCACAACATTCTGACACAACAGGGGAACCTGTTCCCTCTCCCAAGACCAACAAGAGTGGCTCTCCCTTGAGCAGTGAGGGGACTCCAACAGCCACAGAGGATATGGTTAACCCCTGGTCCATAGTGGCTGTTAGTGCTACAGGAGAGGGATCCAGGGTAAAAGATGAATGGTCTGAGGTACACCAAATGGCCACGGCATAGTCACCCACCTGTAGCTGAGGCAAACTGCTAGCCTGATGTGGTGACAAAAGCTGTTTGCTTCATTTTTTTTCTTTTTGCAGCTGGAAGAAGGATTAGCTATGGGACTGATAGACTGTTCCATGCACAAGCCAAAAATGATGCCGCTTTCCCTGGAAAGACAAGTAGCAAATACCAGTAAAACCGCCAGTCCACAAAAGTTACTTTTTGACAGAAAAATACAGCTAGTAGCACTTTAAAACACTATAGCAGCCCAACAATGGAAAAATAAATATAATTTCTCCACAGAAAATAAATTCTCGATTAATTTATATTGCTTTTTAACTGATGGAAAGAAACAAGTGCTGCATTTAAAAGAACATTACAGTTTTGAGGCAGTCAATTAAATAACAATAGTCCTAGCTTTAAAATAACTTTCCTGAAGAGGAAAGTAATAAGACATCAACAGAATGTAAGGAAGTGAAGTTCTTTCCCAAAGGGAACGTATCTGTCCATCAAAGTAAAGCACAAGCTGACCACTGGTCCTCAAAAGCTTCAGAGGAGTGTACTCTTCAGCGGCACTAAAGCTCTGAAGGGCTTCACGCCCAACTTGTCTTTTAGTCAACTCTGCTCAAGCTGCCTGACAGTTTGGATGCATGTAAGGTGCCCTAAAGCTTTGGAAGCTGGCCGGCTATTATATCCTTGGCATGAAATAATTCATATAGCTAAGGCTGCAGCATTGATTAATATGAAGAACATATCAATTTTCAGTATCACAACAAATCAAAACCAGAATTAACAAAACACTTATTTTATTTAAAGAACTTTCCTCACTGCCTTGCCCCTGAAAGCAAAAGTGTTATAAGAATGGGCAAAATTCTATCCCAGCCTGAATATGAACTTTCAAAAGTAGCATTAATTTCCCAAACAATTCTGTCCTCATTACAAACTACTTCCAATTTAGTTTTCAGATTTATTATCCTAGCCCTTCAAAGGAAAAACAAAAGAAGTCAGGGTGCTTACAAATGTGTTTTTTGTAATGCATGCAGATCTATTTCCAAAGGACCATATATTTTGTTAGATCATATAAATGAAATGACTACTGTTCCATGGAGGTTTACTTGCAAGTCAGTGGGGGTAGTTTGTCAGTATGTGCTCAGGTTGCAATGCCCTTTATGTTGGCATGACAACTAGAAGCCTTGAGAACAGAATTCATGAACACCAGTATTCCATCAAAACTAAAGATAAGAAAAAATGAATTGTATAAGCATTACATCATTTGTAAGAAATATAAAAAGTTCTTATTCTCTGTGTTAGACCTTCTCACAAGACTTAAGAAGAGGTGACTTTAAAAGTAAAGTAGAGACAAGGGAAGCTGAATGGCAAATAAAGTTAAGAGCAGACAAGTATCCAGGTCTAAATGAGCATGCTAATATTAAGCGGTTCCTAAAGAACAGAAGGCTAAAGTTGTATAAATGAATGTTTTTGTACTTATTTTTGTACTTTTGCAATTTTTTGTTTCTATTGTGTACATATGTATTACTATTTATGAAGTTTATAAAAGTTTTTCTAACTGGTTTGGTAGTTAAAGTGTTAACTAAAGAATCTTAATTGAATAATGAATTAGAGTTTTTCATTGGCATGTCTTTATATAAAAAGTGCTTGAAATTTTTGGTTGAATAGTCTGATGAAGTCTTGGATTAAACCTGTATATTAAGCTTTGAATGCTAAATTCTGCTCTTGGACTCCTGACTAGGCTTTTTTCAGTGTTTTTTGTTTTCTAACTTTTCGTGGTAGTAAGTAAAGTGAATTGTAAAAGGAAGAATGCAAAGTATATAATACAAACAGGTGTACAGATTCCAGTTTTAATGACATATGAAGAAGATATTATAACTAAAACAGTTTATGGATGAGAAAGGCCATATTTTGTGTACTTGCATGTTTAAAAGAAATAGTTATGTCATGAAATAAGTATAAAAGCAAAGGTTTGAGAGATATAGTAAAGATAAGGGGATACAATTCACAATAAAAGAAATTTCAGTGTTGGGAATACATTTTGGTTTAAGGAAGTAAATAGGACACAATGGGAAAAAGTATTAAAAGAATTAAAGGAAGTATTTTTTTAATGGAAAAAAAACATACAGGTTATCTTATAAGGAAAAAGTTAGTTTGATAAATTCAGACTTAATTGAAAAATAGTGTATCTATCAAGTACGTTTATGATTCTAAGAATATATAAGAAGCAATTATTAGAAGTAATTTTTACATTTATTTGGGGTTCTAGATTAAACCCAATGAATACATGTCAAACAGAGCACCTCAATGGCCCTCTTCTAGAGAAATCTTGATGAGTGGATGGGAAATAGAAAATTCACCCCAGAGATCACTCCAGTGGCTCTACGCAACATAGGCACTAGAAACTAAGGTCGGGTGGCATGATGCCAGGGTAATCATATGGGCTAGGCTTGTATAGGCTCCAGGGCCATTAGCCTAGTACACACCTATGAACCTAAGAACAATATTCTGTCATTTCTATGGCCAGGTGACTCCCAATTCAGCAAATATGTTATGTGCTAATAAGTTACTTTCTCTAAGCTGATTGAGCAGAAATCCCTTCCCTCCCTAATCAGCAAATGTTCCACAAGGACTGCTCATTAAAATCCTTGATATGTTTCACCCACTACACCTACTCTTCAATCTTCCTTGAGAAAATGTCACTCATTTAACCACAGCTTCACTTTTCCTGCTCCAAGACTCTCGGAATCAATCCCCCACCCCCACCCATGATCAGATACCACACCTTAGATAATCCCTATAAATAACCTTAAACTGTCAAGCTGTAAATATGCATTCAAATTTCAGTTAGTTTAATTCCACCTCTGTCAGTCCCATCTAAACATTTACCCATATAAACCAGCACTGGTCCTTATCATTTCACTTCATGTGTAATTCTGGAACAGGAATGTTACCCTGGGGATAAACTCTTGGCTAGGCTTGTAAGGGCCCCAGGGCCATTAGCCTAGTAACCTCCTATGATCCTATGGCTAGTGGAAAAAAAATCATCCCCCCCCCCCCTTCCTGGTCTAATGATAATTTAGTGCACAGTAGTTTCACTACACTTTGCAAGAAATTATCAAACAGCCCCAAGGTAAAAACTAGAACAACAAAAGCTTTGTGAAAAGCTGGATTTTGTCAGCTTTATATAAGAAACTATTTTCAGTTCCCTTAAGGCAGCACACAATAATAAAAAATCAGTATCCGTAATACCCTATTTGAGTACAAAATACAAACGCTGTCCTAATAGACGGTGTTGCTTCTGAGAAGGTATACCACCTTTGACTATGAAGATGCTACAAAATATAACAATAATAATGACAAACTTTGTTCTTAGATAGATATTGCCCTCCAACAAACCATATCTGCCCTTTGCTTTCATGCATTGTATGCCCCAAAAAATAATAGTCTATTTCTGTACACTAATTTCTCACTGAGAAAAGAATAGAAAATGTAAGAACTACAGTAACATTTTGCTATTTCAGCTTGTAATTGGTAAACAGATATAATGTCATTACACTTTCATTTGCCACCAGTTATTATTCAAAGACTTTGTGCATTCATGTACAAGATGCCCCTATACATATCCCTCAAAAAGGCAGCCCAGTTCTGTGCAGACATCTGATGACCGAGGATGACAAGGTGAAAGGAAAAAAGAAACAACTAGTACAATAATATAATAATTTGAGCATGTTGCTCTTGAACACATATACTCACCCTAAATGTGCACTAAGTACCTCTCGGAGATTCATGGTATTGAGCTAAAATTAGGGACAATTGAAAGACTAGGGCTTACTTCAATAAAAACACAAAATAATTATGTCACTGCTGTCCTCAGCATTGATAGTGCTTTTTATGCTTGCTAGATCTCTCTTTATCTCACTGAAACAGGCTCCTCTCCAACCATGAAAGCATGCAAACATTCTGGATTAGAAGAAATACTGTACCCTTCCTAAAAATGAGCTGCAAATCTTTTTTATAAAAGAATTGCCCAACTGCAATGTCTTTCAATTGTCCTTTCCGGTGATAAATGTTTAAATTTTCTTCCTTTTTTCCTTATTTCATTTTCCAAAACAGACAAAACATTCTGATTTACTGTTTAATACTTATAAACTTCACATTTTCACACACTGCAAATGTACAGTTTGAACACACCCATTCTATTATCAATAACTTAAAGGTCTTGCATGCATGCATTTTGCAGTTAAATTCTGTGGTTTAAATCTCTTTGAAAAGCATTAACTTGTAGAGGCAACTTACACTTTCTTTACAAAACTTTTAGCATTAAAAATTTTATATGAAATAAACCAAAAAATACCTGCAAAAACTTTAGATTGTTTTTCCCCCTGTATATGGGATGGTGTCTTTCATACAGACAGAAATATCCTACAACAGACTCTGTGTATGTCTGTATGTGTATGGGCATATGTATACATGCTTGTGCACATTTATAAATACTTTTGCAGAAATCTTCACATGCCTATTACAATAAATATCCTGCAAAAGTCATTAAAACTACAGTATAACATTAGCAATGAATAAATGTACACACTGTCCCCCCGGATTTACTAATCTTCCGTGCAGGACTACTCTAGTCCTGCACGGAAGCGGCAGTTTAAGAGAAGGACGGCAGCGTGCCATTCATATTAATGAAGGCACGCTGCCTGAACTCCTAATGCTACACAGAGCATGGACAAGTGCAGGGGGTGTGCCTGAGAGCAGAGCTCTCAGAATAAACATGCCCCTGCAAAGTAGAACAGAAGAATGTATAAAGAAATGAGGGAGACCGCTCCTAAGTGTCCGCATATCCTTACCAACAGTCCTCATGTGTTCAACAGCAACAGTACAATTAAATAAAATGAAGAAACCCTTTTAGTTATTTTTTTAAAAACCCTGAGTACAGCTAACCGTAGGTGCGTGGGTTTGTCCATTGCTAAGCTAGGGTTAAAGCAGCTGAAAAGGCTAAAGAGGATAACAAGGAATATATATACAAATAACGCAGCACAGCAATAGTGTAGTGGTTAGAGCATCTACCTAAAGAAAAGGCATTCCCAGTTCGAGTCCCTCTGCAGTGCATATAATTTTCCATGTGAAATCTGTATATGAACATATTTTTACATCCTTTTGCTGTATGACATACATAATAACATTTAAATGTGAACTGGAGTACTGCATTAAATGCACATGTGAAGTGTCAGTGTCATAATGAATAAGGCACTAGTAAGCAGGTTTAAGCACAAATAAGCAGTAGTAAGCACATATAAGCACTAGTAAGCGTGTTTAAGTGCGTTTGCATGGAGGTAAGCATTGCCTACACAGATTAAGCAAAGTAGAAGCTAACTGAGTGTAAGAAACTGTAACCAGAGGTTAGCAGTGCTTACCATCTCGCAAAACTGTGCAAACCCGCTTACAACTGCTTTAAAGTGCCTTAATCACTCTGTATCCAACAGCCCATGTTCTGCCCAGCAACAAAATAAACTGCCTCTGCAAGGCTCAAACTCAGGACCATATACACTATAGTCAAAGCAGTGAACCACTAAGCCAACCTAGCAATACATATGAATGAGGTATCAGCAAACTAATCCTCATCACAGGAAAATCAAACCAAACATCTGAACTGAAACCATGTACAGTGTGAAGTGGTATAACCTGCTACATAACATAAATATGTGAACTGGAGTACTGCAGTAAGCATAGATTTGAGGTGTTATTTTAATAACATGTAGAACTCCCCAGGTCCCCATACAGTGTATGTACACATGAATCACGGATACCAGACACATATACAACCTGTAATGAATAAGAAATCACTGCCAAAAGGCAAATATAGTGCTAGTTAACAATTAAGCAATGCCAACTGCAGCACAGCTCAACTTAGTAAGTGTAAGCAATGTGTAGGGAAACCAATTCAATCTGTCCAGTGGTATACCTCTTTAAACAATGCCAACCTTAGGTAAGCAGGTTTGCCCATAGCTTAGCTTTTTCTAAACCGGCCAATCATGGAAAAGTGTGGGAAATCGGCCCTACCTTAACCCAAGAGGTGGGAATACAGCTCATAACTGCTTGTAGCTTACCCTTGTAGACACTATGGCAGTAATGGGAGAAGGAGTACACTTCCGGGCACAGCACTGGTGCATCCAGGAGTCCAAGGTCATGGCTGGACTCCTAGTTAAAGACCATGCACAAAGATTGCTGCAGGACCAGTACCAGGGCTCACAATATAAGGTGGAGGCCTGGGACCGCCTCGCCCACGACCTCACCAGTGCCACTGGCATACCCCGAACTGGTGAGCAGGTCAGACATCACTATGCCGACCTGAAGCAGCGGAAGGGGGACCTCTTGGAGGAGTGGTGCCAAGAGGCTAGAGCATCAGGGGATGTCCTAGCTGTGTGTAAGTATCAGTCCACTACCTGTTTAATAATGGCCAGCTCAGGTATAACATGGATAGGTATGGCTAAATATTCCTCTTACGTCCCCAGCAGCTGCAATGGAGCGGGCCGCGAACCAGGAGGCCCACATCTGCAGCCTGGTGTGGTTGCAACACAAGGCAGGTCAGTAATACTCGTGCTTTTACTGTCATAGAAAATAAAAATAAAAGTAGTAGTAAAGTAATTGCTAGCTAAAACCTGTATTGTTCAAGACAAGTACTGCATACAGTAGAGAATATGGCAGGAAGAGTCTATTATTGTTAGTATGGCAATAAAAGTGTAATACCCTGACAAAACAGGTCTAACAGCTGGACTGTATGTGTATATTCTGGTATCATATGGTAATGTAGATTTGCAATCATGTAATACTACTGTAGTATTAAGCACTGTTACCCACACCATGCACCATAATGTGAATGTGTAGGAATGCCTGTATATGACAGGTGTAATCCCCAGAGGTTATTTAGTACAACTGAGAGACACAGACAGTAAACAGGGGAAATGCAGACAACCAAACCCAAATAGCACATGCAACTGAGATGTGAAATGTTGCTTTAGTAGCACACACAGCCAAAGTTTGAATCCTGTCAGTGGTAGTAGTCTGCATACAGAATTATACAGCACGACTGTACAGATATGTCCAGACTGTCTATTAAAGAGGCCCATATCTAATGCCGATCAACATGTCCCCCTGGGAAATGAGTGGGATGATCCCAGACGTACAGGCAGTAAACAGGAAATACAACTGATTGACACTCATCTGACAACAAACCTAGCACACTAGCAACTCCCTAATACCTTATGTGAAGAAGCCACATATGTCCCATTCACACCCCAACCTGTTAAGCTGTGGTCAGAGTGTGTACAGTAACAGAGTGAGATGTATGTGCATAATACTAATGTGTAAACTGGAATCTTGTGCGGCAACAATCAGGTAGTGCTAACAAGCATTGCTCCCACAGGTATGTTGCATACGAACACCGTGCTGTGAAATACAGACCAATATAACCGGTACTGGTACTGTCCACCCTGGTATTGTAGGGAATTGTGAGTGTCGCAGTTTCTCTGATTAAGAAAGTATCAGTGGTCACTGCCGGACACACTGTGCTACATAATATAACGGTGTAGAAAAGCATGTACATGTGTGTGTCAAGTCACTAAAGGTGGAAGACGGCAATAGTCTAAATATGTTCAGGCATACCAGCATGTGGTCAACACATGGCCAGAGTCTGTATAGAAAGAGTTGGACAGGTAGTGTAGAAGATCAACCTGGAATCCCACCATATGTGTACAAACAGTTAGTCAGTGTTAACAAACATTCCCTCCACAGGTAAACCAGGTAAG